>NC_044308.2:106466553-106768246 GCF_007474595.2 Lynx canadensis | reverse complement strand
GATTATTAGAATTTCTTTGTAATGTTGCATATAAAATTTTAATTTTTAGTGTATGTGTGAAGTATACATGTATTTTTACAGATATGTGTATATGTAAAATACTTGCATCTATACAAAGTGTATGTTATATATAATATGTAAAATAAAATATATGGGAATCTTATTTTATTGAACTGGCAATAACTAAATGTTAATGGAAGAAATTTTCATATCTGGCTCATCCTTAACAATATAATTTTAAAGTACAGCAGTTTTTAATAAAACTTATGCCAGTAATTAATTTTTTTTTTACCAGAGCTGCTTTTATGCTTTTAGTCTCAATAAAAACCAATGTACAGAAACAAATGTTAGAATAATTATCAGTCTTCAAAGTTAAAATTCTGTTACATATGAACTTCAAGCCAAATATTGGATTCACATTTTTACATAGAAATTTTCCTCCTAAAATACTTTGTAATTAGTGGAAAATGTAACCAGAAAGAGCAGCATGCCAGAAAGAGATGCATTAACTTGTGGAAGCAACCGTGTATTAAGAAACAAACAGGAGAGATGGGTTGGGGATTGGTTAAATAGGTGATGGGGATTAAGGAGGGCACTTGTGATGAGTACTGAATGTGTTAAGTGGTGAATCACTAAATTGTACACCTGAAATGAATGTTAACTGGATGAATGTTAACTGGATGAATGAATGTTAATGTTAAATGAATGTTAACTGTATGTTAACTGGTATTAATAAAAACTTAAATAAACTATGGATCATTTTTATTTGTGGTTTTTATATAAAACTAGCCTATGGATTTTTTTTCCCTGTAAGTCGTTTCCCTTATAACTTTTTCTCTTGGCAAAAATAATGAATAAAATTTTAGAGACAAGCTTTTTTTTTTAAGGGCACATATGACCTAACACATGTAATAAAACAAAAAAAAAAACTCATGTTCTATGTTGAAAAAATCAAATGAAAATATTTTTATTCTGAATTGCTCAATTAGCTTACAGGCATACACTTTTAATTGCACAATTCAGTCAGTATCCCTGTGCAACTTGTTCTTCTATCATTTGCACGCCTAAATATACTCTGGTCTAGAACACTGGACCGTGAAATCCTAAAAGTTACACTTACTCTATGAAAAGACTTCTTTTTAAATCTGTGTCTCTTTTCCCCAACATTTTCTTTAAAAATATACATCCTAAACATATATACCTGAATGTGATGTGGAATCCTTCAGGAAGAATTTTTATCCTTTTTCTTCTGGAGCACATAGTGAATATTTGCCTCATGAGAAAGTGAACAAGGAGAGCCCTAAGCTAATTTCCTTTCCTTTTGATTATAGCACGAATATCCCATCCATTACTATTTCCTCTCAAAATGACTCATTCTGTTCAGAAACAAAAGCAATGCTACCTGAGAACATTCTGAAATATTTTGTCCTCTTTTCATAATCCCTATTTACTAGACTCTGCAAATATTTTCTTCACCTCCTTATCAAATTTTAACTCAATAAGTGATATCTTCCCTCTTGGATAAATCGACATGGGAACTTCAGATTACAGTAGTGGAAATTTAAAAAAACAGTGCTTTTTAGTGTGAAGGAAATTCATGCAAATTTTTAATGTGTATAAGTTTTCTAAGTAACCACACATTAAGTATGAGAATGGACTTTATTATTAAGCAGGACTTAACAAAACATGATTATCATTGGAAAACTAAATTCTGCTGACTTTAGTATTGACCGCTTTTCCTGGGACAGTGATTTATGTCAGTGTTAACATTAGGTAATTTGTCACTTTAATCAGAATTCATTAACAATTTACTTTTTGAGGGCTCTGTCTTTAAGGTCAATTAAATAAAAATGTTAAAGCCAGTGTTGTTAAGATTTCTGCTACCTAATAGTCACGTTATTTTATGTTCAGCCTCTTGATTAAAAGTAATGGTCAAAGATGTTAAAGCCCTGGAAGGTGATTTTGAAGATGGAGAAGTGCTGGAGCTACCCAGGCAGCAATCAGAAACAATTAGGAAAAATGTACCAAATGCTTCATTCTTTCTCTAGGCTGCATGACAAATTACATTTAATATTTCAGGCTTGTTGCATTTTAAAATAAGGCCTCCAACACAAAGCAATTTTCAAGACAACTCCAATCAAAAGATATTGCTTAAAATTTTCCTATTGCCATAGAAATGAAAAGAGTGATTGTCTATGTTGATTAACTTGAAGATTGCTTTGGGAAGAATTTGACAGTTTTGTAACATTCCCATTATAATTTACAACCCGTGAAGAATTGAATACTACACTGAATATCAGGATACTTTGTCTTCCTTTTTATCTGATAATTTTATTCTAGTACTTTAACATGAAGAGGATGTCCTTTTAATGTGTATTTTAATGCATATATAATTTACATTTACCATGTTCTTTAAAATCCTCAATTAGATTAAACAAAATAAATGTATAGCATAATATATATATTTATATACAAAAAATATTTATTGATTCCTACTGTGCAAAATTTTATACAAAGATGGAAAGGAAACATTTAATGTCAAAGAACCCATGGTTTAATGGATAGAAATTCACAAGAAAAATGAACAAAATAAGATAAAACTTAGAGTCAAGTACATTTTGGTTTGGAGTTGAGGATGGCTGATACTATTTTGTTTGCTGATCCATAAATGCTAAGTAAAGGTTTAATCCACCCAATACTACAAAAGATGGCAAGCTAGGAAAGTGATCCCACAATACTATTTTATGTTTAGAATGAAAGATTATAATTGAGTGAAATTACATTACACTTGGCAATGGATAGGAAAATGTTTAAATACCAAGAAAGACCTTTATGCTGGCATGATTCATTTTTTATGAACCTTCCGATTTGCAAGCCAAATTTTTCATTGCTTTAAAATAGTTTAACCCCATCTAAAATGCACTGTCTGTCATAAATTAGCAACCAAATAAGATTGGGTAATGGTGAAGATTCAGTTAAATGTCATTCTTATTTATTCATTCATGAATTCAATTGGTAAACACGTATTGTGTGTTTACTAGGTGATAGCTTGTTAGAGAATTAGAGATGCATGGAAAGATAACTACCTCCTGTCAAGGGTCATTCTGGTGAGATAGCTAGGGTAATAGAAACCGTTATGACCCCTTTGGAAATAAATGTAGTAATATTTGTCAACAACTCTATAAAAACATGTAAACTTTTTAACTGATTAATACCTTCCTACAGAAAGTATTCCTCAGAAGAAAAAGGACTTATGAACATATGTTGTTTATTGCATACTTTTAATGACATAAAATTGGAAGCAACTTGAATGTTCAAATGTCTAATGATTAAGAAAAAAATAGTATTTCCCTTTGGTTGAATATAATACAGACATTAAAATGATATTTTTGGGCTTTGTAATATGGAAAATGCTCAAGATGTAGAATGCAGAAAAAATCAAAAATTGTATAAAGTATTACAGTTCTGTGAGATATACAAATGAGAAGACTTAGATTTTAGAAAATGATAGCTGTATTAGCATGGTTAGATGATCGTTTCAATGTTTTTGAAACATATTTAAAAATAATAAAACATTTCAATGTATAGAAGTAGTTCTCAATTGGAACACTTGTGCATTATTTGTAGGAATATAAAATGGTGCAGCTGTTGTGGAAAATGGTATGGCAGTTACTCAAAAAATTAAACATAGAATTACCATAAAATCCAGAAATTCTACTTCTGGGTATATTCCCCATGATGCGAAAGCAGGGATTGAAGAGATACTTGTACACTGATTTTCATAGCAGCATTATTTACAATAGCAGCATTATTCCATTCAAGGTGGCAGCAAACCAAGTGTCCATTGATGGATGAATGGATAAGCAAAATGTGGTATGTACATACAATGGAATATTACTCAGCCTTGGGAGGAAATTCTGATACATGCTACAACATGGGTGGACTTTGAAGACAATGCTAAGTGAAATAAACCAGTCACAAAAAGACAAATACTGTATGGTTCTATCTATAGGAGAGTAATCAAATTCATAGAGACAGAAAGTAAAGTGGCTGTTGCCAGGCTGTTGCCTTAGAAAAGGAGGAATGGGGAAGTTATTGTTTAATGGATACAGAGTATCAGTATTGGAAGGTGAAAAGAGATCTGGAGATAGATAGTGGTGATAGTTACACAATACTGTGAATATTCTTAATGCCATTGATCTGTACAATTAAAAATGGTTCATATGGTAAATTTTATGTGTTTTTCACCACAATTCAAAAAAATAAAAGATTAACGTGGTAAATTTTATGTTCTGTATATTTTATTACATAATAAAAAAATTGTAAGTGGTTGCAGCTATGGATTGATTACTAGATATACATCAAAAGTTGAAATAAGAGTCAATAGATTTAAAAGTACACTACAGTGAAAAAATGAAATACATAAGGCAATTGGAAAAAGAATTTTAAGATGAGTATCCTCAAATTATATGGCGTTATGCTCGAATGTATGATTTGAAATTTATCCTACTTTTCATGCTGTTCTAAGCTCATGTATGTTGGCAGTAGCAAAAAAATGTAACTGTCAGACTGAAATGAACTCTTAATGTTCAATCACAGTTTTAGAGATGCTGTGTTAGAGGTGAGACACCAGAGTTTCCAGAGAAGTTAGGATTTTATAGATATATAATGATAAATCTGACAATGGATCCTTTGACTTTTATTATGACATTATTTAAGCTTTATACCACCTGATGCAGGCCAGATTCTAATTTTTAAAATAATTAACCTTATTAAAAGAATTAACCTTATGAAACATTTATTTCCTTTTTTTAAAATTTAAAAAAAATGTTTATCCAGTTTTGAGAGACAGAGACAGAGACAGAGTGCAAGTGAGGGTGGTGCAGAGAGAGAGGGAAACACAGAATCCGAAGCAGGCTCCAGGCTCTGAGCTGTCAGCACAGAGCCTGACATGGGGCTCAAACTCACGAACCATGAGATCATGACCTGAGCCAAAGTCAGACACTTAACCAACTGAGCCACCCAGGCACCCCTCTTACTTCTTTCCTATTAAGAAATTCTTGTATCAAACATGGATTTGATGGCACGACTTTAATCTAGGATTTTTACTCCTGCTTTTGACTTTCTCAAGCAATTAACAGCTTTTCTTTCCCCAGGCCATAGTTCCTTTGATTCTAAGAGGAGTTGCATTTTCTTTACTTTTAAAACTAATCTGTTTTATGAATTGATGACCCAATATACTTCCTACTCCTGCTGTGGGAAGTGGGGATACTGTATTTCTTCATTACTCTTTGTTAGAACTCAAAACAGAAAGTATATTTCTTCTAGATCCTATGCATTGCACTATGTCAGAATACTTTGGGTTGCAAATGACAGAACTTGAACTCCCCAAAAGATGTATTAGCTCACATAACTGAGAAGTTCAAGAGTAGATCTTAAGACTGCATTTAAAAAAAAAAGCACCCAGAGGCTCAAAGACCACTATTAGGACTTTCTCCACTCTTGGTTTGCATTGCTTTATTCTTCAAAGAGATTCTTCCCTAGTGGCAGGAGGCAAATGCCTTCAGAGGCTTCATACTCACACATCCTTCCAGTTAAGAACAACAAACTGAGGGTTTATGGGGGTGGGAGGGAGTGGTGGGTGGGTGATAGGTATTGAGGGCACCTGTTGGGATGAGCACTGGGTGTTGTATGGAAACCAATTTGACAATAAATTTCATTTAAAAAAAAAAAAGAATTGCAGTTGAAGAAAGAAATCACTCTGCCAATGTCCATGTCTCAACTTCAGGTCCTGTGTGCCTACCCCTGTCATCGGCAGCCCCCACACTAACATAGAGTTGAGGAAGAGTTTACCAAAGGAATCTGAAGAAAGAAGGTAGGAAATTACCTACCTTACAAAATAACAAACTCCCATAGTTTACCCACCTTCTAGTGAAGCCACTTTTTAAAAACTTCTAGATAAACATCAATATTTCTGTTCAACTCCATTAACATAGTTCAGGGGTGCCTGGGTGGCTTGGGTTAAGCATCTGGCTCTTGATTGTGGCTCAAGTCATGATCTCATGGTTGTGAGATCACTGCGTTGGGCTCCCAGCTGAGTGTGGAGCCTGCTTGGGATTCTCTCTCCCTCCCTCTCTCTCTGCCCCTCTCCTACTCATGCTGTCTCTTCCTCAAAATAAATAAAATACAATACAAAAACATAAAATAGTTTAAATCATTTCATGTACTGCATATTTGTCATCTTTCAGCTGCCCACTCTGTTTTATTTTTGAGAAAGCGAGAGTGAGAGTGGAGGAGGGGCAAAGGGAAAGAGAGAGAGAGAAAAAGAGAGAGTGAGAGAGAAAGAATCTTAAACAGTCTCCATAGCCAGCCAAAGCCTAAACACAGGGCTCAGTCACACGACCAAGTACCAGAAGCTTAACCAACTGGGCTGCCCAACATTTGAATCCTTTTCTTTTGTTTGCCACTGTGGAAGCATCAGTGGGCAGGCCACAACTCTCACGGAAAGGTGAAAAATACCAATGCTTATTTTAAACTCTCCTAATTAAGGTTTTGGCAGGCAGTGTAAGTTTGGCCATCTTCCTGGGGCTTTCAATGTAATCATGGGCAGTGAAGCAGTAGGAATAGTTAGAATCCATTCTAATGGCAGCAGGAACATGCAAGGCCCAGTAACACCCAGGTAGCAGCAGGGCATTGGTACCCTAATTTATTCCAATGTCATGACAACACCTGTGATTTTAACCACTCAGCTCTCCATGGAGCTCATTCTGTGAGCCTGGATTTCTAGCCTTCCTATTGATTGTGTGAGCTGTTCACATTGGTGAATACTGTTAACTAATCTACAGACGTTATCAGATTTCACTAGTTTTCCCACTCATGTACTTGTCCTGGTCCAAGATCCAATTCAGAATCCCCATATTACACTTAGTTGTCATGTCTCCTTAGTTTTCTCCAATCTATGGCAATTTCTCAGTTTTCATTATTCAATGCCCTTGACCTTTTTATTTGTATTTTTTTAAGTTTATTTATTTTGAGAGAGACAGCATGAGAAGGGGAGGGGGAGAGAGAGAGGGAGAGAGAGAATTCCAGGCAGGTTCTGCATTGTCAGCTTGGAGCCAGAAGTGG
This sequence comes from Lynx canadensis, assembly GCF_007474595.2. Classification (NCBI taxonomy): domain Eukaryota; kingdom Metazoa; phylum Chordata; class Mammalia; order Carnivora; family Felidae; genus Lynx; species Lynx canadensis. The sequence goes on along the minus strand of NC_044308.2, from coordinate 106,761,121 downwards.
GGCTTGAACCCATGAACCGTGAGATCATGACCTGAGCTGAAATTGAGAATTGGATGCTTAACCCACTAAGCCACCCAGGTGCCCCTCAATGCCCTGACCTTTTTAAAAAGTCATTGGCCTGTTACATGTAGAATGTCCCTTAGTTTCAGTTTTTCTGGTATTTTCTCATGATCAGATTATGTATTTTTGGTGAGATTATCACAGAACTGATGTGCTCTTATCAGTGCATTACATCAGGGTATTGATATATTTTATTGGTGACATTAAATTTGATCACTTAAAGTGGTGTTTACCAGGTTTTTCTACTGCAAAGTTACAATTGTTCTATTTGTGGTTAAAAAGTATCTTGTGGGGCAATTCTTAGAGGCCATTCTTTTTTTTAAAATTTTTTTTTTTCAACGTTTTTTTAATTTATTTTTGGGACAGAGAGAGACAGAGCATGAACGGGGGAGGGGCAGAGAGAGAGGGAGACACAGAATCGGAAACAGGCTCCAGGCTCTGAGCCATCAGCCCAGAGCCCGACGCGGGGCTCGAACTCACGGACCGCGAGATCGTGACCTGGCTGAAGTCGGACGCGTAACCGACTGCGCCACCCAGGCGCCCCTCTTAGAGGCCATTCTAATATGCTGCTTATACGCTGCTTATACTGACATCTGTTAATTTTATCCAGAGATGATTTATCTAGTATTCTTTTCATATTCCAGTGTGTTTTTTCCACACTCCCAAGCAATTCTCCCAATTCTCAGTAAACCAACTAGGTGTTTCACAAATTTAACTCAGTTTTGACACCGTCTCTCTGGATATAGCTTCAGATCCCACAGGTTGAGAGCTCAATCTCACAAGACTGGCCCTATTTCAGACACCAGCCTGAAGTTCAGGTTGTTACCTGTGCTTTTGACTCTTTGGCTATAAATTGGAGGTTCCCACAACCCACTCCTCAGATTTGACTAATTTGCTCAGGTAGCTCACAGAACTCAGAGAAACATTTACTTGCGTTTACCAGCTTCTTATAAAAGATATTATGAAGATAGAGACGAAGAAGAGGTACACAGAGCAAGGTCCAAAAGTGTCCCTAGTGTAGGAGCTTCTGTCCCTGTGGAACTGGGTGTGCCAACCATCCTGCCATGTGGGTTTAACAACCTCAAAGCTCATCAAGCCCTCACTGAAGAGTTGTTCTAGATCTCTACTCTCCAGCTTTCACACTGCTTCCCCTTCCCAGAGGTTGTAAGTGGGGTTGAAAGTCCCAACCCTCTAATCACTTGGTCTTTCTGATGACCAGTTCCATCCAGATGCTCTCTAGGAGCCCCACCCTGGGTCACCTCATTAGCATAAACTCGGATGTGCTCTAAAGGGGTTCCTTACGAATGACAAAAGATACTCATATCACTCAGGAAATTCCAAGAGTTTTTGGAGCTTTGTGTCAGAAACCAGGGAGGAAGATCGAATATATTTCTTCTTATACCACAGTTTATTGAGTGCAGGAGACAATTATGTACTCTGATTAGAAACAAAGATTTTGTAAAGGTGAACCTGATTAGAAATTCTTTTCATCAGTAAGTTAAAGATATGGCTGAGATGTTTGCAAAAGTCACAGGAAAAATTGTGTGCAAATGTTAAATTATTTGTGGCATTTTCTACTGCTGCTGAGAAGAGCATAGATGTACAATCCAGTTATCTCTATTTGTGGGGTCAGTATGATTCTTGATGGGAGCAAGGAACTTCTGTGTTGACTCTTCTAATCCCACTTTTTTCTTTGTGCAGAGTAAACCTGGGCCCACAGCAAAGGATGGGGAAAGCTATGTAAACAAGGAACTACAATTCCTTCAATCCCCAGCCATCTTACACTTGACAGGAAGATAATAAGCAACTACATTTTCTCCATGCAAAAACCCTTCCAGGTTGTGAGTGCCATAAATATAACGGGTAAGTTAGTATGGATACATAGCACTTAATTACCTTATCTGATTAAAAAGAGTACAAACCACTCTCAAACAACATCCCTAGACATTTTCCCAAGGTAGAGCTAGCCAGACGGTGAGTTACTTTGCCTGTGATTGTCATGTACTTCATGTGCATGAGTTTGGTGTTTTGTTTTTGTTTTCATTATAATACCACTTTCATTGGTGAGGTTCCCATTGCCAGGACAATTAAGAGCAGTCATGAGGTTAATCTTTACCAAAACCATAATCCTTGGCAGGTAGTATTCTTAATTTTCTTACTCCTTGGGTTGAAAAAATGCAAAACACTCTTTACTTCTCTTGGATCTCCTATTTTGTCTAACTTTCCTCAAAAGTTTCTATGTATATACTTCTTGAATTTACTAATCAAACTCATTTTATTGCTACTAACTTTGATAAAAAACAATCTTTAATACACTACATTCCCTTGGGGCGCCTGGGTGGCTCAGTCGGTTAGGCAGCCGACTTCGGCTCAGGTCATGATCTCGCGGTCTGTGAGTTCGAGCCCCGCATCGGGCTCTGTGCTGACAGCTCAGAGCCTGGAGCCTGTTTCAGATTCTGTGTCTCCCTCTCTCTGACCCTCCCCCGTTCATGCTCTGTCTCTCTCTGTCTCAAAAATAAATAAACGTTAAAAAAAATTTATTAATAAAAATAAAACTTTACTCAGTGTTTTGGACAGTAAAGTAGCATGTAAATTATTTTTGTGTTTGGGAAAGACATGAAAATCTTCAGGTAGGAACTTCTAGATTAAGATAGGCAAATGAATCACTGTCCCCCAATTTCTAACATAATAATCAACAACTACAACAGGAATAATAAAAAAACCCCACCATCAGCAACTACAGAGAAGGGCCATTAGCTTCAAACACTGGCCGCCAATAAAAGAAAGAGAAAAATTCTGAGCATAGCATAGAGCAATAGTTAGTAAGATTTAATAATAAAGAAAAAGAATTCTTTAGGCTTTCAGCCCCAAATAGAAAATTACCTACAATCGAGGGGGAAACTCTACAGTACAGGTGGGGGTGGAATGGAACTGAGAACTTAATGAACCAGATCCACAATACTATAGGTTGTTGTGCTGCACAATATGTTTGGTGCTTAGTCAACCACGGTTTTGTAGAGAGTTTTTTCAACCAGGAAAATTGATTTGTGCAAATCATCCACAAAATTCTTGGCTCAGATCACTAGTGAAGATTGCTTTAAGGACAGCCTTTTGGGCCGATACTACATCTAAATGCTCTGAAAATTTCTCTGGAAAAACATTCCCTAGTAGTTACTCAGACATATTGTTTACTTTACTCAATCCTAGAGAAATTTTATCTTTGCAAGTTTGATAAGAAGTAATCTAGTCCCCTTACTGAGGCTAAAATGTATTTCCAGAAAAGCAAATGGTGGCCAGCATGACACTTCTAACAATGGGGAGTTAAAGACTAGATTGCAATGTTTACATGATTTCAAACTTTATGAACATGAAATAATTGTGCAGTTAGTTTTCCCAATTTTGATAACGAGAATGAATTGTTATAAATGGAATTTAGTGAATTGAAAAATAAAGTTTCATTGAAATACCAGAATTTTATAGACATTGCAGGAGTAGTATGTAAAAACTGCAAAGATTTTATCCATAATTAGTTCCTATGTTTGTGAACACATTTTTTTTTTTTTTTTGGCCACAATACTAATTAAAAAATGTAGTTCCTAGAATTCAAGTCTGTATTTCATGCTGCGCATCACAACTCCAGCCTTACATTAACATCTTGCTGTAGGGGCGCCTGGGTGATTCAGGCGGTTGAGCATCCGACTCTTGATTTTGGCTCAGGATCATGTTCCCAGGGTCATGGGATCAAGCCCTGCATTGGGCTCTGTGCTGAGTGTGGAGCCTCCTTGGGATTCTCTCTCTCTCTCTCTCTCTCTCTCTCTCTCTCTCCCTCTTTCCCTCTCCCTTTCCTCTCCCTCTCCCTCTCCCTCTCCCTGGCTCATGCACATGCAATCTCTCTCTCTAAAATAAAAAACAAAACAACAACAAAAAACACATCTTTCTGTGGAAGAAAAAGGTGTCAGGTGTCAGTTTCAAACCAGATGAGTAATCATAAAAGACCAGCATTGGTGATACCTTACGAATCTGCAACAGCCTCAGGCTTGAAGTGTAAGAGGTGGGAGTTTGTGAGAATCCAGAAAGTTTTAGGAGAGCGCAAGAGGAGCTGGGGCCCTTGTAAAGGAATACAGTTACTACTAAAGCCTAAATTTTATTCATTCTTACTCTCTTTGATGTACTGCAGTGTCTTCCATTGGCTAACCCAACTGCCAGATAGAACAAGAACCCTGGTTGATGTTGTCCATGAGTCATTCTCCAGAGTCACAAATCAGGAAAAAGGTGCAAAGTAGATATGGGAGGGCAAATGGAAACTAGCACATTTTATTTTGGTGAAAGTGCAGTTGATTATATTTCTGGCTGTGAATTTTTCTTATATCTGGTCTCCTTAATATTTGGCAGGTCCCTGAAGTCTTCTAAGTTTGTAATTCCTAGAGGAAATAATTTCATAGATCTTGGGATTGGTTCTGATATTGCTTTCTTTGTTATACTGATATGTTCAATCGAAGATTTTATAACTGTACATAATTGCGGTTTTGGCCTCCCAGATGGTGAGGTATACATCTTTTATAAGTGCAAAAGAACAATACGGGTATAATGTCATGAAATAGAAGTGATCTATTATGTGGGAGGACAGCTCTTTGATTTATATTACTCTTTTTGTTACTTGTGTATCCTCTATTCTTTGCTGTAACATTATTCATGTGTTTACCTCTTTAATATATAGGCCATTTAGCTGTGGTAAGCTTGATCACACATGCAAATGAATAAGTGATAAATATCAAAGGAATAGTATCAGTGTTTAAAAACTTGAAACAGTTCCATGATACTGGGAATTCTTCATTGAAGTCTGTTGTAGCTACCCTTTAAATCTTTGATAATGTCAGTATTGGTCAGTTAACGCTTAAGTATAAAGAGAATAAATAAGTATTTAAAGTATGTAGTAACAAAAAAGGATGATGATTTTATAACTTAACATTCTCATAATTATTCTTTTTGAGAGTTAATAGTCCAACCTGCTCATGTTTGGACTTTAGTCTTACTTAGTTTCTATTTATAGATGTTTTAGATCTGTTTCCACAGATATACTCCTACATTCATTAAACATAACAATAATATAACATCAGACCTTGGCTATAAGCAACGTTCAAGGTGATATCCTCTGTACAAGATACATGCCACACACTTCCTTCAGCTACGTTTTTCTGAAATTGTAAATCATGCACAACCGTCGCCCAGTCAGCATAAATCATTGAAGATAAAATTTTATTTATTCTAATTACTAAATCAGGAAAGTATATCAACATATTCAGTAAAAGTTTTCCAAAAATGTAAAAAAAAAACCTCTTCTGATTGACTGCTAGCTAATAAAAAATAACGTAGCCATTCAATCATTTCACAGCATTCTTGTCTATGAGTTACATGTGTTATTCTAGATTAGTTTTCTTTTTCAAGTTTTTGTACTTGCACACTTGCATCTTTGTTACTAAGTTAGCCTTTTTTGTTCTTGGAGAATGGGAAGTTTGACATACTTAGTGTGCTGTGGGCTGTAAACTATAGTATTGTTACAATTATGTGAGATCTATATGTTGTATTTTTACTTTCATGTATATGTGTATGAATATGTGGTATGTCCATGTGAAATTTATAGATGTACACTGTGTTGCTTAAAAACTCCAAAGGTGGCAATTTAAAGACTATTTCATTGCAAATAATGGCTTAATGCCTAAAACTGAACAGAGTCCTTCGCAAGGTAAATTAACCAGGGAAATATGCCAATTTTGACTTCATTTCCATCCTATTGAATGACTGCATTCATTCTCTTTAGATTTAAAGCTCTTCAATCTACTGTTCCTCAACACTCTTTATAGAATTCCAGCTTGCTTTTCACCTTTTAACAGTTTAACATAGATGGCTGGATCAAGTCCATTGTTCCAATTGTATGTAGCTTAAAAAGCTCTGCAGTATTTTACTCTTTCCATTGTATCTGGCTTCCCTGAGTGCTCTGCTCACTGCATTTTACTCCTACTCTCCCTGTTTTCTAAACCCATTTATGCCTATTCTTTCTCAAGACACTTGTTCGTCTGGGAGCTCAAATTGACTTCTCCGCATTCTATTTCCTTAACTAAAAATGCACCATTAAGGTTGATTGAACTCTTTTAAAGCACTTCATAAAAAAAAAAAAAAAAAAAAGAAAGACCATAAGAAAGTAGGCTACCAGTGTTTGTAAATACCTGTTCTCAGCCAAATTGATGGGAAGAAATAAGAAATAATTGGAAACTTAAAAATGTTATTGATATATTTTTTTATAGATTAGTCTCTTTTGGTTGTTCTTTGAGAAACATACTGGCAGAACATTTTGAGGAAAGGGGGCATTATGTTATAATTAAAGATGGATCAAATAGTACAGCCAAACTGTTAAAATTATCTAAAACATTTTCTAGAAAAAATGTTTTAAAATAAGCAAGTTGTAAAACATGCAGATCCCTGATTAAAATCTACAGTTTTTAAACCATATGATCTTATTTTTTTCTATTTAAAATATAGATACTGTTACTTAAAAATAGATGTAACCATAAATGGTTTACAAAAATAGGAAGATGATCACTAACCTTTTTTTCTCTTTGTAATGTTTAAAAATGTAACTCTACTGGTATGAAATACATTTAAACATTTGTAAGTTAATTAACAGAATTTTATTCAGAGCCTATGGGAACACTCTTATTTTAAATGATACAATATAAGGAAACATCTATTCTAATTTTAAACTTAGCATTTCAGAATCACATGTATTTTATATGGAAAATGATATTGATGAGTTGGCCTTTGATTTACTTAAGAGACCATATAGTTAAGGTATGGTCTAATACATAAAACATAAGTGATAAATAATGTGGTTTCAGATAATTACCACTTTCAAAGCTACTTCTGAGTTCCTTAGAATATACTATTCTATTTTGAGGTTACAGCATTTCATGTTTTGGCTATAAAATCATTCATTTTATCTTAATTATAAGGAAAAATCATAACCAAAACAAAATTTAAAGATAAAAAATGCACAGAGTTGGTCTGAGAAATGTCTTTTCAGTAGTTTACAAAGTATTTTTATTCAGAAATTAAAGACAAAGAATAATAAAGAATATTATAATTTATATTCTTATAAGATAAAAACTTCCAGAAATAAAATATTACTAATAAAATAACTGTGTGCTTCTTGCTGACCTAGTTCTAATAAAAGGCAGCTGTGAGCTAAAATTGTAATTTTGATACTTTTTTCTTTAAAAATATTTCAGCTGAGGTGCCTGGCTGGATCAGTGGGTAGAATATGTGACTCTTGATCTAGGGGTTGTAAGTTAGAGCCCCACGTTGGGTGTAGAGATTACTTTAAAAAAATCTTTAAAAATATTTTATTAGTGAAGGTAAATGCAGAGAGATGAATAAGAAGAGTAGTTAAGCACTTGGAGGTCATCCAGAAGCTCTAAGTATTATAGTAAAAGGAATAAAAAAAACCCAGCCAGTTTCTTTCTCATAAAAAGAACTGATTTGATCAGATTCATTGAATAACCAACAGAACTTGGCCGTAAGTGCTTGCTTCTACTCTTATAGAACTGTAAATAATTTACTTCTTTTTATGTAGGTAACATTTAATTGAAGCTAAGAGCCCATAGCATGACTAACAAACAGTAAGATCTAATGTTTAAAAACATTAAACAGTTTTTATAATGTATGAAGTATTATGAATAAAGAGTGAAATGGCATGTTACTTAAATGCAAGAATTATTTTAAAACTGGCCATGAGTGCCTGCAAACATACACATAGTGCATGCTAAATATTCTAGGCAAAAATATGTGCATGACCATAGTTAATTTTGTTGTCAACAATCAGAGAAGTCTAGAACAATACAAAAAGAAGTAAATAATAAAGTTCTTATTGGATAATTACTTTATTATGGTCAATCTTCATATACAGAAATCAGAAGATCACTTTGACATCATCTATATTCAGTTCAGCGTTACAGGCTCCTAACCTATAAAGTGCCCTAACTTTAGTTTTCAAGGTTGTTTGTGGAATTGTTTTTTTTTTTTTTTAATTTTTTTTTTCAACGTTTATTTATTTGTGGGACAGAGAGAGACAGAGCATGAACGGGGGAGGGGCAGAGAGAGAGGGAGACACAGAATCGGAAACAGGCTCCAGGCTCTGAGCCATCAGCCCAGAGCCCGACGCGGGGCTCGAACTCACGGACCGCGAGATCGTGACCTGGCTGAAGTCGGACGCTCAACCGACTGCGCCACCCAGGCGCCCCGTGGAATTGTTTTTTAATTTAAAACAAGTCTGTATTCATGCATATGACTGCATGCAAAATAAATCTGTCAGGACATTTGCTGGGGGCAAAGAACTAATTTTACTGTGGAATTTATGCATTTTCCTTAAGCTAAATATACTGGAAGAGGATGAATAGTTTATAGCTTTTCCATACATTAGGGCTCTACTACTGCTGATTACATATTAGTAATAATTTAATGTCAGTTCACTTGTAGTAATTGAAAAAGTAATGAATTTGGAGTGGAAAAAAACCTAGGATTTGGTATGATATCTACTCTTTTCCTTGAGCCAGTTTCTTTATCTATAAATGGAGACAATAAATGTCTTATCTACTTCATAGAGTGGTATTAGGATAAACTATGTAAAATATGGGCTAGTAGTTTGTAAATTTAAAGCACTATTTGCCTGTTTTGTGGTAATGAGTTGTGAGGTATGTTACAAATAGTTTGTAACTATAACTTAAAATTGCTCAGTTTGTGAATTACTTACTTAAATAATTTAGGGCAGATCTAAAGTCACTCCTAGGAGTGCCTGGGTAGTTCAATCAGCTGGGCATCAACTCAGCTCAGGTCATGATCTTGTGGTCCGTGGGTTCAAGCCCCGCATCAGGCTCTGTGCTGGCAGCTCAGAGCCTGGAGCCTGTATCTGATTCTTTGTCTCCCTCTCTCTCTCTGCCCTTCTCCCACTCCTGCTCTGTCTCTCTCAAAAATAAATAATAAAAAAAAACATTAAAAAAACATTAAAAAATAAAGTCATTCCTATAAAAACATCTCTTATGTTCAATTACATTCTTTTGTTTTGTTGAACAGGAAAGGGATGCAGTTATAGCTATTCTTTTATGAACTGCACATAACCAACAGTTTAACCTATCTAGGCATTTTCAGGGGATTATGTTGTATATCATGTCAGTGTCATCTGCCATCATGGCAGAAAAAAATTCAGAACTGTGCAAATTACCTTAGTAATGATCTTCCTCATTGCTTTTATATGAAATAATTTATCACGTTTTCCCATTTTTAAAATGTTTTTATTTATTGAGAGAGAGAGAGAGAGAGAGAGACAGAGCGCACGCGTGAGTGGGGGGAGGGAGAGGGAGACAGAGAGAGGGAGACACAGAATCTGAAGCAGGCCCCAGGCTCTGAGCTGTCAGCACAGAGCCCAACATGGGGTTGAACCTATGAACTGTGAGATCATGACCTGAGCTGAAGATGGACACTTAACCGACTGAGCCACCCAGGCGCCCCGATCACGTTTTATGTTAAAATGTTCTAAAGGTTGGATCTGTGTCTATTTTCTGTATGTCACCTAATAATGCCTAAATACATGTTAATATTTTTTAATGTTATTATCAAATTATGTATTATAAATTCATTTACTTCTTTCAGGAAATTCAGATGTAATTAAAAATTTATAAGAGAAATGATATCTCAAAATTTAACAATGTGTAGTACATAAAAATCAAATGATCATCTCAAGTATATTCCAAATGGATAGGAAAAATGGTTGGAGAAAATATGCTAAATGTTAAGTGGATGCTGAATAATGAGTTATGTTTTCCTGCTTTATACTTTTCTAATTCTTGTAAATTCTTTTTGTCTAGTGAAAGCCAGTTGCACTTATTTTTCCCACCAGATTTATTATTTGAAAAGGCAATTTTCATTATAAAAGTAACATATATTCAGTATTTCATTTATACATTATCATCAAAGAAAAAAAGCTGGCGATGCCAAGTTAGTAACAAAGAATGAAGAGCAGACACTCATCCAAACACTGTAAGGGAAGCAGTTGTTAAAACTAAAGGGCAAGAAAGACATCTTCTGGACATCATAAGAACTGCAGAGTTGTTTTTTAAACAAAGGATCTTATTTTCAGCTAAGAGTAACAGTTGTTTAAAAACCACACATTAAAAAGTATAAAATCAATCTGTATTGGATTTGAAATTTTAAGCATTACATGATTAAATCATAAGCATATATAGCATTTGAAGAAGAAAAGATACAATATTGCTGCAGACACATTGGAATTAGTTTCCAAAATATCTTTAAGCCTATTTCCAGGTAGATTAAAAAATACAAATATTTTAGTAAAAATTTATTTTCATGTAAGGAACATCTAAAATAGTATGAAAACTACATGCAGTGTTGAACCAATACTTGGAAAATTTTAGTAGAATAATTCATGAATTGTAGAGCCCATTTATATCAAAATATGATTGGCAATTTAGTCATTAATTTAAAGAGCTGTATCTAATAAAACAATCAAATTCAAAACCATATTTGATTTATTTGTGATGTGCCCTAGTACTATGCAGTGTAAAATTTTAGAAAAATTATTTCCAGTGAAATAAATTATTAAGGATCTCAAATTTAAAATTGTCCACTCAGTTTGAACATATGTTCTTTTTAGCCTCAAACTGCTTGTACACTATGGGTACAATTAACACATTTTGTATTTGAAATAGTGCTTTTTTATTCTTAGAGCACGAATGCCTGGTTGCACCTGCAGTTAGCCACTTTCAGGAAGTACTACTGATGCCCATAATTTGCATCTCTAAACAATTCTTAGGACAGATTTGGCGTAAGTGTACTTTTCCCCCAATTTTAGTCCTAAAAAACTAGTTTGTAATTCAATGAGCAAAGCTCAACTTGCTTTAGTAATAGCTGTGTTTGGTAAGAAATGTATACCTTAGTTCTTGTTAACTCCAAACGAACAGATATTCAACAAATAAAATATGCATATTTACTAGAATTACCTTCTCTTAGTATCTTCATATGACAGGCCACAATAAGAGTTTGTAACTAAATGCTTCCAATATCAGCACTAAATATTTGATTCTCTGGACTTTGTTTTACGCTACTTCTATCTTTTCAAATTGTAGGATATAATGGTTCATGATTTTTTTAATATAGAAATTCAAATGAATAATTAAGATAATCATAAAGAAAGTTTAAGAGAGGTGATATTAAAGTAAAATTCAACCAGGGTGACAGAAATTATCATCATATGGAACTGAAGTGCTTCAGTAAAATAAGTAACATGATTATCTTATATATTATATTTCCACCAACACTGTCTACTAATTTTGGTACAACTACTAAACAGAAATAGGTTTCTTGGTGTATATTCATTTCTCTTTAGGCAGTTACATTCGATTTGATCTTGGAAAGTGGCTGCCAGGAATTCTGTCAGAAATAAGATATTTATAAGTCAAAGAATATGACTTATTTTCCTAATGGATCAGCTACTTTAAGGTCATTCGGCAGTAAATAATTTCTGTAATTTATATGTGTTCAATTCCAAAAAGACAGTGCAGTAGAGAAAATGATCCTATTTTTGGACATTTAAAAATCAGGTTATCCTGAGGACTGATAATAGGAAGGAAGTCAGTACATCAGGAGCCAGGCCTACACTAGATCTGCTGTTGAGTAGGTCACTAATAGATGAATTGGAGCTTGGATCCAAAGAAGCTGGGGGACAGGTAATAACTGGAAATCTAGGCAGACAGGTGTTGAACAGAGTGGATTCTTAATGAGAAGTAGCAGGTTCTTAGGCACTGAGCTGGCCTCCAGGGAGAGGGTCCAGACTGGAGGAGAGGCAAGTCAGAACTACAAGAAGAGGTTTGAAGAATCGACAAAATTCTCAGTGTTTCGTGATTTCAGAGTTGAATTTATCTTGTTGTTCAAAATGTAAGTGAATCATGTTGCACATTTAGTGAGAAGTGACTTCAGAGACAATATAATTACAAGTGTTTACTTCAGTGTTCCCTCATGTAAGCATAGGTGAGCACTATTCTACCTTGATAGCCATTTCTAAGTCTTTTTGAATTATGAAGTAAATATACTGGACTTTGGGAAAGGTTTTGTGAATGTGGGAGAAGCCTTATGCTATCTGACAGCTTCTCCCTGCTCTCAGTAAATAAATAATAGTATTCAATAATGTTTTCTATTTTTATACATGACTAGCAAATTTGGGGAGTTTTTTTTTAATGATGAGAAATGATGTTAAAACACAGAATAGTTTACCTTCCCTCATCTGGGTTGCTCTGGTACATTTGTGTAGTTGGAGATGTCATATTCTGATGTGATAAAAGAGACGGAGAGGGATCTATTCCTCTGAGTTGCCGAAAAGCTATTTCTGCATGGATGCTCCGAGGATTATTTGTTAGAGTCCTTGCATTCTTGTTTTTTTTGTCTGAAATTAGGAATTGTGAAAAAATGAGAAGCAGTAAGTAATGAAATGAATTAAGTAATAAAGCTTGGCTGCCCTTGAGCTGAATGTATCCTGTACATATTTCATAACATGAATTTAAAATTTTAAATAAAATTATGGAATTGGAATATATTTCTAGCACTCAATGCTGCTTAAATGTCTGAGTTAGCGAATCTATTTGATTATTTCTAGGTAATTTTTAAAAATATAAATATCTAGAGCTGTGTGCTGTAATAAATGTACAGACAAAGTGACCATAATTTTTCAAAATAAAAATTGGGGCAACATAGTCAGAAGATAGGAGAGAAATTATAAGACTTTTTAAGAAAAACCTCAAATATAGTCACAGACAAATTTTGAAGACAGATCTGAGGACGTTATGGAGATGAATTCAGGATTGAACTAGTGCCAGGAAAAAAAAAAGATATTGATGCCATTCCCGAAGAGGACATTGTACTGTTAAGGAGGCTAAAAATTTGGTATGTCCTATTTTACTAATAGTTATATTTATCAGACAGAAGCATAAAAGTTCTCACCGTGACTAAAATCTTAAAGCCATTTAGTATGTAGAAGTATGAAAAATAAGTTAAAAAATAACATCTTAACAAAGTAAATGATTTGGGGTTTCTTTTAACTGAGTTTCTTCTTGAAATAATCACACAGAACAATATACTATTCTTGGTAGGCTCTTAGATCATTTTATAAATTCATGATGTTCAATTTTATTGCCACCAGTGGTCCCAAGCAAAGTGGAATGTTACAGGGAATGGAAGAGGTGAGCCCTGAGAGGAGTGGCTATCCCCACTTTCACCAACAAGATAACCAGTGAAGATATGGAATTAGGGAATAGGTTTGATCTAAGCCTGAATTAAAATGTGTGTAATTGGGGCGCCTGGGTGGCGCAGTCGGTTAAGCGTCCGACTTCAGCCAGGTCACGTTCTCGCGGTCCGTGAGTTCGAGCCCCGCGTCAGGCTCTGGGCTGATGGCTCAGAGCCTGGAGCCTGTTTCCGATTCTGTGTCTCTCTCTCTCTCTGCCCCTCCCCCGTTCATGCTCTGTCTCTCTCTGTCCCAAAAAATAAATAAACGTTGAAAAAAAAAATTTAAAATGTGTGTAATAGAAGGATACATTTCCATGCCCTGTCCTTTTAATATACTCCCTCCTTTCGAGCTGTACTTCTTGAAACTTTTCTCTAGTATTAGCTGCATGCTTTACTTGTGGTTTCAAGGATAAAATCCGATCTTCTCTTTGTACCCCAAGAATCTGTTGTCACAGATATTTTTAAACCTCTGATTTCTACTTTTAGCAGGATGTACAAAAGAATTGGTTTTAGCAGTTATATGCTATGAAATACATAAAATGAAACAAAACCTTTGAAAATACATAATTCAGAAAATAATTGTGCAAGTATCACAAAGTTCACATTACAAGCAAATGTTTAGTTACAAAATATTAGTAGTTGAACAAAACTCCCCAAAACTATAGACTCTAAAGTCAGAATGGCCACATGAAACTTGAACAAACATGCAATTTTAGGAAATGTAAATTTAAAAATGCAATTTTACGTAGTATTAGAAATCAAAGCGAGATTTTTGTTTCAAATGAAGTGTTTGTTTGCTTTTACGTTCATTCTGAAACTTTTTGTCAAAATACCTTCAGCTTCAGGAGTTAAAGTGAAGTCAGATCCCAAGTAATGGCTAAATCCACTAGGCAGAATTACATTTGTTATCTTCATGGGAGGAGCTTTCACTTGGCCAAATGACCCACCATCCATTGGACAGTTGGTAACAGGAATGAGCTACATAATAAAATAAAACCAGTTAAGAATGTCTCATTTCCAAAACTCAGATCAATAGATTTCGTCCTTACTGCAAGCCCCACTTGATAATTTAAAAATTTTTAGGTCAGGAGTTATATGCCTAAACTGAGTTGGTATGAGGCAGAAACTGAAACAGTCTTTTGAACCCTTAACCTCTCTCAGAACCTTATGTTCTGTCTTTTCAGATTGTACTGTACTCATCACTAGTATGACGGCATCTCCCTCTCTCCATAGGATCTCAATGAGGTAAGTGTAGAATCAAGAAAATGAGAATTAAACTTTTTCTCCTTTGTAACATTTCTTTTTTTTTCTTTTTCTTCTTTTCTCTTCTCTTCTCTTTCTCTTCTCTTTTCTTTTCTTTTCTTTTCTTTTTTCTTCTCTTTTCTTTTTTACTGAGCAGGAATTTCTAGATAGTAAGCATTATATCTTCAACATCTTTATAATCCTCATATTACCTCATCAGGTGCCTTGCAGTTAATTAGTTTTTCAAAAACAAGTAAATAAATGGGGACTAAGAAAAGCATCTTATAACAATCACTTAATGAATGTGCTAACTCTCTAAATGGTGTTTACATTTTAAGTTAGTTGAGGATTAAGAGGCTTTTAAAAGAATTTCAGGAATCAGCAAACAGAGGAGACAAGTATTTTAGGCTGGAGACTCTTGGTTTCCCTAGAAATTTATGCTTGCTCTGTCTTAAGACTGACCTTGTTTATACTTTTAAAAATATGAATTCTGAATATATGAGTCAACTTACTTAGAAATATAAGTGTTTGCCATTAGTGTAAAATGGCCAATTACCCTGTTTTAATAAGTGTCAACAAGAATGCAGCTTTGTAATGAGCACTAAAGTATCAGGCTTTTTACTAAAGATGCTCAGTCCCAAATTCCCTAACTAATTCCTTTTTAGAGTTTCTTCCCATCACTAATCTAGAATGTTGTCAAATTTTCTTCTGAAACCAAAAGGACCAAAATGTTTTGGTTTAAAGGACAACTTTAGAGTTAATTATCTTTACTTGCTCTTAAAAAAGAAAGAACAGCAGTAACTGAAAGAAAAATGAATTAGACTGAAGTGATAAACTTGAAAAAGGATTGTTTTTGTGTCTTCTGAATAGCTAAAAGAAATGATGGCTCAATTTTATCCTAGCCATGAAAATAAACATTGTTATTGAATCTTAAAATAGATTTCTCTGGGCCACTTGGCTGGCTCAGTTGGAAGAGCATGTGACTCTTGATCTTGGGGTCATGAGTTCAGGCCCTACATTGGCTGTAGAGATCAATTAAAAATAAATAAATACGGGTGCCTGGGTGGCTCGGTCGGTTAAGCGTCGACTTTGGCTCAGGTCTCAATCTCACCATTTGTGGGTTCGAGCCCCGTGTCTGACTCTGTGCTGACAGCTCAGAGCCTGGAATCTGCTTTGGATTCTGTCTCCTTCTCTCTCTGCCCCTCCCCCACGTGTGTGTGTGTGTGTGTGTGTGTGTGTGTGTGTGTGCTGTCTCTCAAAAATAAACATTATAAAATTTTAAAGATCTAAAAAAGGATTTCTCTAAAATAAAGACTTTGGATATCCCCCTTATTTTATTAACCATGTATAGACAAATCAAAAAATAATTTTTAATAAAATGCTTACATATAGAATAAGTGGAAAAATAATTAAGTTTTTTTATATGGCACTGATTCAAATGGCAAGAATACATGTCTAGATTCACTCAAGGCATATTATCATATCATATATAGTAATGGGAAAAATCTGAGTTCACTATATGATAAATAGAAAAGAATAACCAAGAAGCAAATCCTTTAGTAAAATACTTATCGACTAAAATTTGAGTTTGTGTATTTTTTCTGCTACATGAAACTAATAAAAAAATATATATGGAAATTAGGATCTTTAAAGTTTCTCTAAGTGATTTCTTTATATGTAATTTGGTGAATTTATATGTAATTTTTCAAATTAGCCAACATTACCTTAAAATACAATTTATAAATTGTAATGTGACAGTTTTTATAGTTCTCTCACCTGGAGCCCTCACATATGTGGTATGGGAGGCAGAATAGTGCCCCCCCCCAAAAAAAAAGATGTCCACATTGAATTTCCAAAACCTGTGAATATATTACCTTACATGACAAAAGGGACTTTGCAGACATAATTACATTGGATTTTGAGGTGAGGAAATGATCTTTGATTATCTAGGTGGTCTCAGTACAATCACAAGAGTCCTTATAAGAAGGAGGGGAGTCAGGAGGGTCAGAGATAGAGAAGATGTACAGATGGAATCAGAAGTGGAAGTGATGCTATTGCTGGAAGAGGACCGTGAGCCAAGGAATGCAGATAACTTCCAGAAGTTTGAAAAGGCAAAGAACAAATTCTCTCCTTGAGCTCCAGAAGAAATATAGGAGTCACTGCCTGTGTTTAGCCCTGTAAGACCAGTTTTTGGACTTCTGACCTCTAGAATTATAAGATAATAAATTTGTGTTGTTTCAAGCCACTAAATTTGAGTAATTTATTACAGCAGCAGTGGGAAACTCAAGTTTCCTTTAGTTTTCCACTTCTGGAAGTAAGAAATGACTTGCTCCAGGAATATAAAATAGAGAGGGGAAAGGAGCCTTAGATCACTGACCTAAATTTTATTTGATTATTTGCTCTCTTTTGAAAGACTAGGACCTGTGACAGTAATTTCAGTAGATCACATTAGATGGTGCTCTTTCTTAGTTAAGTCATACAAATTAGTAGCTAAGATCTGTTTTCACAAAGCATAATTTTTAGAATAATTTTTATAGATATAACCTACAAATGAACCACTTCCTTTGGCTATTGTAGTTAATACTTATTAACACTGTACAACCTTAAGTCTTGCAGGTCTCTGTGACTACTTTGACCTATAATAGAAGCTCCTTGGTTAACCAAAAAATGTCAAGGTTGATGAAAAAAATCAGGGAATAACTAAGAATTGTATATATAATTCATGTTTATTTTTTAGATGTATTTAAAAAAATTTTAAGTTAATTTTATTTATTTTGAGAGAGAGAGAGAGCAAGCAGGGGAGGGACAGAGAGAGAGGGAAATAGAATCCCAAACAGCCTCTCCACCATCAGCACAAAGCCCGATGCAGGGTTTGAATTCACAAACCATGAGATCATGACCTGAGCTGAAATCAAGAGTCAGATGCTTAACTGACTAAGCCACCCAGGCACCCCTATTTTTTAGTCATAAAACATAAATGTACATGCGCTCATGAATCTTGTGATGGCTGAGGCCTTTTCTGTAAGAGTCCCTTGATTGGTATTTTATCTCATTGTTCTTAGATAAAGCTATCCTTAATGTTTTGCCTACAACTTCCAGTTTTGGTTTCTTTAAAGTAGTAAGAATTTAAAGACATGTGGAGAAAATTTGAACACAAGAATTTTTAAAATAATTTTCCCACATATTGTGTTTGAATTTTTATAATTTTCTCCCATTTTTTACAAGATTTTCCTCCTAACCTATTTGACACTATTTGTGTGTGTGTGTGTGTGTGTGTGTGTGTGTGTGTGTGTGTACGTGTGTGATTGATCTTTATCCAGATTTTCCAAAGTACCCTATTTTGGTTATCATAGAAATATACAAATAGTAATTTAAAATTTGCATTTATAGGGGCACCTGGGTGGCGCAGTCGGTTAAGCGTCCGACTTCAGCCAGGTCACGATCTCGCAGTCCGGGAGTTCGAGCCCCGCGTCAGGCTCTGGGCTGATGGCTCAGAGCCTGGAGCCTGTTTCCGATTCTGTGTCTCCCTCTCTCTCTGCCCCTCCCCGTTCATGCTCTGTCTTTCTCTGTCCCAAAAATAAACGTTGAAAAAAAAATTAAAAAAATAAAATTTGCATTTATAGCATATCTGGCTTTTTAAGATAAAAGAACTGACATATAAGTTTTTGACAAAACAGCCAGCTCTTGATAAATGTGTAAATCTGCTGAAGGCAGAAGTGGGCTAGAGAAGAGCCTTCTAGTATCAAACTTCCAGTGTGCTCTGGGAATCGATTTATTTTACAGAATGGATGGAGAGTGCTGGGTAATCCATTGATTAAGTAAAAGCATCTATGGTAATCTTCTTTTCTTTTCAATATGAGTTTCAAAAGTGTTATTTGTTAACTGACTGATGTCCTTGCTCTCTGGCTTTCACTTACTTTAGAGGTTCACTTACCTTCTTAACTGCCCCACCCTAGTCTAGGTCTTCATAATCTCTAAAAGCCTCTTAACTGGTTTCCCTGCTTCCAGCCTCTTCTTTCTCAAATCTTGCAAAGGCACAGCTCTAATAAGGTTACTTCTTTGTTCAAAAACTATAGCTTTTCTGGGTTAAGTTTAGTCTTTGGAGGATGGTCATGAAGAATCCTGGTGGCCAAGGACAGAATTTCCTAATGGTATGCTTTGTGGCTTCTCTCTCTAAACTCTTTCATGTCATGGTCAGATACCTTTTTAGCGTTCACGGGTAAAAGGCACAATTATTCTGGCCGACAAGAAAGAAGCACACATCTCCCTTGTTAGATGAACTACATAGTCCAGAGTGTTGAGGTCAGAATTCCTTCCTTCCCTTCCTATCTGCTAAACTGAAAGAGTTTGTTAGTTTCTGTTTATAGAAGTGATATGTTATAGTTTCTTACCTTCTAGCATTATCTCATATATTGAGCAAGAGGTACACAGATTTTATTTTATTTTATTTTTAATATTATTTATTTTGAGAGAGAAAGCAGGGAGGGGCAGAGAGAGAGGGAGACAGAGGATCTGAAGCAGTCTTCTTGCTGTCAGCCCAAAGTCTGACGTGGGCTTAAAGTCACAAACCGTGAGATCATGACCTGAGCCGAAATCAAGAGTTGGGCACTTAACCAACTGAGCCATCCAGGCACCCCAAGATTTTAAATAATTTTCTTTATATCAAACTACATTATTAGAAAAAGGAGCTTCCCTGGAATTTGCATGTATGTATATGCTCTATTCACCAGATCAAGATGCTTTTGATAGTAATCACTAAAATAGATACTAAAATAGTCTACCAGAACATCATAGCCCAGATTTACCCAGTAAATTGGTTTTAATTTGTTAATAATGATATATTTTAAAAGGAAAAGTACAAATAATAGAAGTATTACCGAAGTTTTCTTTGCTTGTAGTTCAGAGAATTGAAATTCAGCTTTTGCCCTGTCATCTGAATTCACAGGTATTCCGTCTAACATCTGTAAGTTAGGCAGCCGAAATATGAGCATGTGGCGATGTAGTGTTTTTCTGCAAATCTGAATAAAGTTAAAAATAACAATGTATTTCTTAAAAAAACTTTTATTTCAAAGATTAACCTTTATAGAGAAAGAAATTTAACCTGGGCACCAAAAATGACAGATAATAGCTAATTTGTAGTGTTAGCTGATACAAATATGAGCTCCCTTTTTGAAAGATTTCTCAATTTCTTGTTATACTAAATGAAGATTAGAACTTTTTTGTTAACCAAGACTACCATTTAGACGTGTAGTCTCTTTTTAGAGTATATAATATTGTTCATTAACTACAGGCAATCTCAACTCATGAATAGGATTATGCTATAAAAATTCATTTATGAGTAATTACTTTGAAACTTATATGGTATTTTCCCATAGGCACTGTCCAGTTGAATTCAGTACACATCTGTTGGATCGTATAATCCATCCCTTCATAGTTTGTCAGCCTACTCTGAAAAATATTTGCATGTGTACATAAGAAGGTATATAGGAAGAGTTAACATAGTAGGCCTGAAACTGTTATCTTTAGAAAGGTCTGCTTGCAAGGATAGCTCTTGACTAGTTTTTGGTACTTGGATTTTGGAAGTGTTCCCACCATTCTTTAACTGATTAAAGGTAGTTCACTGTGCCTAGACTGCTTACCCAAATGATATGATTTATGGTCAACTTGCTTTCCTTCTGGGAGTCTGGAGTTTTGGTATGTGATGGGCATTGGGTACATATGTGACCAACTTCCAACAAAATTCTTGAATGCTAAGTGTAGTGGAATTTCCTGGGTAGAAACATAAACACATGTTGCTGCATTTTTGTTGCTGGGTGAAGAGTATGTACTATGTGACCCTT
Source organism: Lynx canadensis (assembly GCF_007474595.2). Taxonomy (NCBI): domain Eukaryota; kingdom Metazoa; phylum Chordata; class Mammalia; order Carnivora; family Felidae; genus Lynx; species Lynx canadensis. Next base: position 106,740,638 of record NC_044308.2, on the reverse strand, counting down.
CTCTCCCTCATGGGAGAGAAAGAGCATAAGGAAGCCTACTTATCAATTCTCCAGACTCCACCTGTGTCTTTTTTCTTCATCACCTGGCTGTGAATCCTCACTATGTCATTTAATAAATTTTAGCCATGAGTACAATGATATGCTAAGTCCCTTGAGTTCTTTTAGCAAATCTCTGAATGTGGGGGTGTTCTTGGGGGACTGACAGCAAAGAAAAAGTATATAGCACATCTTGTGATCATGAAGAAGAGACAAAAAGAGACAAATTTTCATCAAAGGGGAATGAATAAACAATCTATTTTATTATTATTTTTTTTTGAGAGAGAGAGAGAGAGAGAAAGAGTGTGAGTGGGGGAGGAGGAGAAAGGTAAAGGGAGGAGACAGAATCTCAAGCAGGCTCCATGCCCAGTGTGGATCCCGAAGCAGGGCTCGCCCTCAAGACCTGAGCTGAAACAAGAGTTGGACGCTTAACTGACTGAACCACCCAGGCATGCCAACAATCTATTTTTTTCTAATGTAGTGTATATATATATAATAGAGGTTTAAAAAATGAACCACATTATAGGCCAGAAAGAAAGTCTTATAAATACCAAAGAATGTATAGACTGTCTCCTCTGACCAAAACACAGTAACAGAAATAAATGACAAAGAGATAACAAAAAACGCTTCATAGGTTTGAAATTCACACACACACACACACACACACACACACACACACCTCTCAATCATTCATGGAATAAAGAAGAAATCTTTTGGAGACTAGATTTTAAGAAATAAAGAACAGGAAAAATACTACATATCAAAACTTTTAATATGCTGCTAAGCAGTGTTTTGAAACCTAAAAATGAACTAGACATCCTACTTAAGAATTTTTTTTAAAGTAAATTCCCTTTTAACAATATTTTTTCTTCTGATCTGTGAGCATGGGATTTTTTTTTTCATTTCATTGTGTCATCTTTAACTTCTTTCATCAGTGTTTTATAGTTTTCAGAGTACAGGTCTTTCATCTCTTTGGTTAGGTTTAGTCCTAGGCATCTTATTGTTTTTGGTGCAATTTTAAATGGGATAGATTCCTTAATTTCTCTTTGTGTTGCTTCAGCATTGGTGTATAGAAATGCAACAGATTTCTGTATATTGATTTTGTACCCTGCAACTTTCCTGAATTCATTTCACAGTTCTAGCAGTTTTTTGGTGGAGTTTTTCAGGTTTTCTATATGGAGTATCATGTCATCAGCAAATAGTGAAAGTTTTACTTCTTCCTTGCTCATCTGGATTCCTCATTCTTTTTGTTACCTGATTGCTGTGGCTAGGAAATCTAGTACTGTGTTAAATAACAGTGGTGAAAGTGGACATTCCTGTCTTGTTCCTGACCATAGAGGAAAAGCTCTCAGTATTTCCCCATTGAGGATGATATTGGGTGTGGGTTTTTCATAGATGGCCTTTATTACATTGAGGTATGTTACCTCTAAACCTACTTTGTGTCGGGTTTTTTTATCATGAATGGATGTACTTTGTCAAATACTTTTTCTGTATCTATTGAAATGATCAGATGGTTCTTATCCTTTCTTTTATTAATGTGATGTATTTGCAAGTATTGAACCATCCTTGCAACCCAGGAATGAATCTCACTTGATGGTGAATTATTTTTTTTAATGTATTGTTGGATTTGGTTTGCTAGTACTTTGTTGAGGATATTTGCATCTATGCTTATCTCTGTTTATCAGAGATATTGGAGTGTAGTTCTTTTTTGTGTTTGGCGTCTTTATCTGGTTTTGATATCTGGTCAGGGTAATGCTAAGCTCAAAGAATAAATTTAGAAGTTTTCTTTTCTTTTGTATTTTTTGGAATAGTTTGAGAAGAATGGGTACTAACTCTTCATTAAATGTTTGGTAGAATTCACCTGTGAAGCCATCTGATCCTGGACTTTTGTTGAAGTTTTTTGATTACTGAGTCAATGTCTTTGCTGGTTATTGGTCTGTCCAAATTTTCTATTTCTTCCTGTTTCACTTTTGGTAATTAATATGTTTCTAGAAATTTATTCATTTCTTCTAGGTTGTCCAATTTCTTGGCATACAATTTTTCATAATATTGTCTTATAATTATATTTCTGTGGTGTTTGTTGTCATTTTTCCTCTCTCATCTGTGACTTTATTTATTTGGGTCCTTTCTTTTTTCTTTTTGATGAGTCTGACTAGAGGTTTATCAATTTTATTAATTTTTTTCAAAGAACTACCTCCTGGTTTCATCGATATGTTCTATTATTTTTTTAGTTTCTATATCTTTTATTCTGCTCTAAACTTTATTTTTTCCTTCCTTCTGCTGGCTTTGAGCTTCATTTGTTGTTCTTTTTGTAGCTCCTTCAGTTTAAGGTTAAGTTGTTTATTTGAGATTCTTTTTTCTTGCTTCTTAAGGTAGACCTATGTTGCTATCTACTTCCCTCTTAGAACCACTTTTGCTGCACCCCAAAGATTTTGGACTGTTATGTTGTCATTTTCATTTGTTTCCATGTATTTTTTAAAGAAAATTTTTTTTAATGTTTATTTATTTTTGGGACAGAGACAGACAGAGCATGAATGGAGGAGGGGCAGAGAGAGAGGGAGACACAGAATCGGAAGCAGGCTCCAGGCTCTGAGCCATCAGCCCAGAGCCTGACGCGGGCTCGAACTCACGGACCGTGAGATCGTGACCTGAGCCGAAGTCGGACGCTCAACTGACTGAGCCACCCAGGCGCCCCTCCATGTATTTTTAAATTTATTTTTTTATTTTCTGGTTGACCACTCATTGTTTAGTAGCATGTTATTTAACTTCTATTTATTTGTGGTCTATCCAGATTTTTTTCTTGTGGTTGACTTCTAGTTTCATAATGTTGTGGTCAGAAAAGGTGCATGGTATAATTTTGATCTTCCTAAATTTGGTGAACCTGTTTTGTGGCCTAATATGTGATCTGTTCTGGAGAATGTACAGGTGCACTTGAAAAGAATCTGTATTCTGCTGTTTTAAGGTGGAATGTTCTGGATATATCTGTTAAGTTCATCAAGTCCTGTGTGTTATTATTCAAAACCATTGTTTCCTTGTTGATTTCTGTTTAGATGATCATGTCCATTGATGTAAGTGGGATGTTAAAGTCCCCTACTATTATTGTATTATTATCAGCTAGTCCCTCTATGTTTGTTATTAATTGTTTTATGTAATTGAGTCCTCCCATGTTGGATGCATAAATATTTACAATTGTTATATCTTCTTATTGGATTATCCCCTTTATTATTATATAGTGCCCTCTTTGTCTCTTGTTAAAATGTCTATAATAACCAAAGCAATATATGTTTTAATGCAAGTCGTATCAAAATACCAACAGCATTTTTTTACAGAGCTAGAACAACAATCCTAAAATTTGTATGGAACCACAAAGACATTTAAAAGCCCAAGAAATCTTGAAAAATAAAAGCAAAGCTGGAGGGATCACAATTTGGACTTCAAGTTATATTACAAAGCTGTATAATCAAAACAGTATGGTATCAGCATAAAAAATAGACACATAGATCAATGGAACATAACAGAAAACCTAGAAATGAACGCACAATAATATGGTTAATTAATCTACAACAAAGCAGAAAAGAATATCCCATGGAAAAAGACAGTCTTTTTAACAAATGGTTTGGGAAAACTTGACAGCTACATGCAAAAGAATGGAACTGGACCACTTTCTTACACCATACACAAAAATAAATTCAAAATGAATTAAAAAACTTAAATGTGAGATCTGAAACAATAAGAATCCTAGAAGAGAACACAGGGGCAGTAATTTATTTGACATTGGCCACAGCAACTTCTTTTTAGATATGTCTCTTGAGGCAAAGGAAACAAAAGCAAAATAGACTAATGGGACTACACCAAAATGAAAAGCTTCTGCACAGCAAAGGAAACAACCAATAAAGCTAAAAGAGAACCTACTGAAGGGAGAAGATATTGCAAATGACATATCCAATAAAGGGTTAGCATCCAAAATATATAGAGAGCGTGTAAAACTCAACACCCCAAAACAAATAATCTAATTAAAAATGTGCAGAAGGACATTTTTCCAGAGAAGACATATAGATGGCCAACAGGCACATGAAAAGATGCTGAATATCACTCATCATCAGGGACATGCAAATCAAAACCTGTCCTAGTGGCTAAAATCAACAACACAGGAAACAATGACTGTTGGTGAGGATGTGGAGAAAGGGGAACCCTCTTGCACTGTTGCTGGGAATGCAAACTGATGCAGCCCCTCTGGAAAACAGTTGTAGAGGTTCCTCAAAAAGTTAAAAATAGAACTACCTGATGATCCAGCAATCACACTACTGGATATTACCTAAAGAATACAGAAACACTAATTCAAAGGGATATATGCATCCTGATGTTTGCAGCTAGCATCATGTACAATAGTCAAATTATGGAAACAGCCATCAATTGACTTATCAATTGATGAATGGATATAAAGATGTCACACCACACACACACACACACACACACACACCACACACACAGAGGAATGTTACTCAGCCATAAAAAAGAATGAAATCTTGCCATTTGAAATGACATGGATGGACCTAGAGAGTATACTGTGAAGTGAAATACGTCAGGCAGAGAAAGCCAAATACCATATGATTTCCACTCATATGTGGAATTTAAGAAAAAATGAGCAAAGGGGTAAAAAGAGAGACAAGTAAAGCAAGAAACAGGACTCTTAACTATAGAGAACAATCAGATGGTTACCAGAAGGGAGGTGGGGTGGGGAATGGGTTTTAAATAGGGGATGGGGATTAAGAAGTGCACTTGTAATGAGCATCAGGTTATGTATTTAAGTGTGGAATCACTACATTGTACAACTGCAACCACTATAACACTGTATGCCAACTAACTGGAAGTTAAAATAAAAACTTAAAACAAATAAAAGCTGAACCACAGAATCAGTATTATGCTAAAAATAGTTTTAATAATAATGTTAAAAATGTTTAAAAAAAGTAAACTCCAAGAAACTGAAAGATGGAAACAAGGGTAGGGCTTAGTGAAATAAAAAAACAAAAATAAACCACTTGATAAATCCAAAACATGGTTCTTTGGAGATACTAATACGATAAACAAAATATCTTTAAGCAGACTACAAGAATAAAAGAGGAGAAAAGTAAAATCAACAAATTTAGGTATAAAAAAGGTGACGAAACATAAATAGAGGACATTTTTAAAATTCAGGAGATATATTATATAGTAATACATTTAAAATTTATAAAAAATTACAAGTTTATAGAAGAATATAACTCTTCTCAATACTGACTTTTGAAGAAATAGAAAACGTTACTAGATTTTATAGCCATTAAAGAATTTGAATAAGTAGTTTAAACCTAACTTCAAAAAATATTGAGCCCAGAGTCAAATGAATGAATTTTTCTTTTTTTTTAAAAAAAATTTTTTTTTCAACGTTTTTATTTATTTTTGGGACAGAGAGAGACAGAGCATGAACGGGGGAGGGGCAGAGAGAGAGGGAGAACAGAATCAGAAACAGGCTCCAGGCTCTGAGCCATCAGCCCAGAGCCGACCCCAGGCTCAAACTCACTGACCGCGAGATCGTGACCTGAGCTGAAGTCGGACCGCTTAACTGACTGAGCCAACCCAGGCACCCCCTTTTTTTTTTTAATTTTTTTTTTTAACGTTTATTTATTTTTGGGACAGAGAGACAGAGCATGAACGGGGGAGGGGCAGAGAGGAATTTGTCTTATGTATGCTAATTCATAGACTAGCAAGAGAGAGAGGGAGAGAGTTCCCAGTTAATTTTATGAGGCAAGAACAACCTTGATGAATTTAAAAGAATAGCATAAGAAGATAATTATAGGATAACTTTACTTATTTCCATAAATACAGATATACTACATGAAATCTTGGCAAACTGAATCCAGCAAAGCATAAAACATGACCAAATAAATAGTATTCAGCACTGGATTAATGACAGTTTAACACTGGAGTCTTAATATAATTTACATATTAACAGATTAAGGAGAAAAACAGAATTGCCAATTAGTCAAAATCCAATGACCATTCATGATAAAAACAGGTAGTAAACTGCAATTAGAAAGGAGCTTCCTTGGGGCCCCCGGGTTGCTCAGTTGTTTGAACGTCTGACTATTGGTTTCGACTCAGGTCATCATCTCATGATTCCTGAGTTGGAGCCCAGCGTTGACTCCACGCATATGGTGGGAGCCTACTTAGGATTCTCCTCTCTCCCTCTCTCACTGCCCCTCCCCCACTTGTACGGTCTCTCTCAGGAATAAATAAACTTAAAAAAAGGAGCTTCTTTAAAATGTTGAAGATTATCTACCATAATGTACAAAAACTCATATTAATAGTAACCAATTTAGAAGCATTTTGAAGTCAATAACCTACTATCAATGCTTCATTCAACACTGTACTAGAGGGTCCTAGTCAACACACTAAGCAAAGAAAATTTAAAAAATGTAAGGATGGAAAGAATAATAGTCATTATTTTGTAGATAATATGATAGTCACAGAGAAAATCCAACAAAATTTCCAATCCATTAGAACTAAAAAGAGAGTTCATTCAACAAGGTCCTAGATAAAGAGTAGCATGCAAAATCAGAACAATGCAAAAATCAGAATTGCTGTACTTCAGCCACAAATAATTAGGAAAATGTAAAAAGATATTGTTCAAAGTAGCTATTAAAACAACAGACATAAATCAAACCATAGATGATTAAAACTTTTAGGAGGAAAAACTATAAATTTTATGAAGAACATAAAATAAATGTAGGGACATTCACGCTTATGAATGGGAAGTCTAAATACTACAAATATTAGGGGAGACTCTATTATTACTTCTTTCTTGGTGGAAATAGCTCTGTGATGTGGCACTAGTGGGCTCTCTCAACCCCTCACCTTCCACCAAGAGGAGCAGGGTGACTTAATGATAAACCTGGGAAGGTTAGGACTGGGCTGTTAGCTCTTGTCTTTCCTGTCTTGGGAAGGAATTTATTGCTAGGAGAATGCTGCTGTTCTCCCAGCAGAAGCTCTCCTCCTATGCGGAAGAATTCACCTCAAGCATTCCCTGTTACCAGGTGATGATGATTGCTATTTCTGGGATCTGTTAGCACGCCCATTGGCTTTCTCACGAGGTAAGCAAAGTATTTTCACCTCTCTATCTGCCACTGTCATATTGTCAATTTGTTCAGATGTTAGGTAAATAAAACTGCTACCTATTTAATCCTTCCAAAGCCTCCAACAGGAAAATATGGCAATTTATCCCCAAATTAATTATATATTCAATACAATCCAATTAAAATGTCAATAGACTCTCACATAGCTTTCAAAAGCTGTTTCCTTAACTTATAGGAAGTGTAAAGGGCCAAGAACAGCCACGACAGTGAAGAAAGAAAAGAGGAGAAGGAGGAAGAGAAGGAAAATTGGAGGTGCTTATTCTCCTGGACACCAAAACTAATATAAAACTTTAATAATTAACACAGTATAATACGGTACAGGGATTGACAGTAGTCCATGAATACAACATAGACTCCGGAAACAGATCCTTTTATATGTGAAATGGAAGATTATATTAAACAAGTTGTAAGAGGACAGTATTCAATAAATTGTGCTTGGATAAACTGTCTATACATATGGGAACAGATAAAAATTCTCAATATAAAAAGTAATATATACAACTATAAATAAATTAACTGATAAATTAGAAAATAACATACTCACTGGATGCCATAAACTGTTAAGCTATTGAGAGAAGAGATACCATCAAGTTTTTCCAGTTCTGTCATATCCTGTTCCAAAGTTAATAGTTATTATTTGGTTAGATCCAAAATCTTCAATATACACTGATTTGAAGTAATCATATGTAAGTGTTGGACTACAGCTAGCTCATGGCGAATTCTCCAAAGTGAGCTTGAGTGACAAATCCTGTAATGTTGATAAGGACAGATCTATGTACAATAATTCAAAATGCATGATTGGTAAAGACAATATTCTAACATGGGATATAGGCCATATAGCAGCACTGCAAGAAAAGACAAATTTCTTCTCAGAAAGTTATGATCTAAAGCTGAGATTATAGTTGGTTAATTCCCCAGAGGATTGACCCAGAAGTGTGGAAAAGAAGGTGAATCCAGTCTAAATAATTTTAAACACACCTTAGCCATAAAGGCACATGTGATACTGAATGGACTGCATCTGATACACTTTCTGGGAGTATTATAGTTGAAAAACTATTTTTCTGGTTGAATGACTTGTCTTCTGTAGGATGGGATTATTTAACATTGTCTATTTATCATTGGTGAAACTTTGTGAGTATATCTTAAGTTTTGCAAAATTATTTTTATATGCTATTTCTGTAAAAATTTAGGCAACAAGCTCAGCTTCAGTTTGCTGCTAGTTTATAGTAATAACATAAAGTATTGATATGCTCCTATTCTTATTGGATTGACAAGTAGACATAGCCAATTCATCTACTAACTATAAAAACATTTAGACCTATTTTAGACCATTTGGAAGTAGAATTGACTACAGTGATTGATCTTTTCAATTTTGATCATAGAAGTCTCATAAATTTAGGACGACTTTGGAAAATCTCTGACAGTCAGTTATCTATAGAGATATTATGTATTTGACCACAGGTAGTTCCTATTTGTGGAAGGCAAAGCATGACTGGAAAGCATAGAAATATGAAAAGTCCTTTTTCTCAATCATCTTCTCAAATGAAACAGAGTACAACAGTGTTTAGTAGTGAAGTATTTCTAATCAAAGATGTCAAGATATTAATATGAGAAACAGAGTGTTAAATACGTGGATGATAATGCTGGTGTAAAGATATATCAAGAAAACTAATATGTTCATAATTGGGAAAGAGGGCTAATGGCTTCCTATTTATTTATTATTTATTTAATGTTATTTTTTTTTTTATTTTTGAAAGAGGAGCATGAGTGGGGGAGGTGTAGAAGAGAGGGGGACAGAGGATGCGAAGCAGGCTCAGAGGTGACAGCAGAGAGCCTGTTGCAGGGCTTGAAACTCAGAACCATGAGATCATGACCTGAGCTGAAGTCAGATGCTCAACATTAACCAAAATATAATGGTTGTTATCTTTTGAGTACATTCTCAGAATAAGCACTTATGGCAATATAGTAATAGCGTAGGTAGCAGCTAGTTAGGCTCAGATTGGGGCCTTTCATTTAGGGCAAGAAATAGCAATGGACTATTTCCTAGAGTCATTTCCAGCTCAGGTGATTACTGGGATGTTTAATTTTTTTTTTTTTTCAACGTTTATTTTTTTTGGGGACAGAGAGAGGACAGAGCATGAACGGGGGAGGGGCAGAAAGAGAGGGAGACACAGAATCAGAAACAGGCTCCAGGCTCTGAGCCATCAGCCCAGAGCCCGACGCGGGGCCTGAAACTCACGGAGCGCGATGATGGTGACCTGGCTGAAGTCGACGCTTAACCCGACTGCGCCACCCAGGCGCCCCGACTGGGATGTTTAAAAGTAGACACGGTTGTCTGATGCCAGATAGGGGAGTCATTTAGACACAGGAATCAACTAGGACTGTAAAGCTGAATTAAATAACTCACCTTTCAGTTGGGTTCTGGTATTTTACTTGCAAGGGCAGGACTAAGCAACAATTTTCCAAATTACATTATGGGTCATGAGGCTAAGTGAAAAGCTTCACACTAGAATCTGTTATCAAGGATATGCAGTTTATGGAAGATTTTAAAGTAGGTTAATGTAGGGCTGCATATACCTTCATTTGAAGTGTTTTCCTAATTTTTTCTAAGCCTTTTCCCTTCTCTTCTAGAAGTCTTTATCAAACCCAGGGTTGATCTGATTGCCCATTTGTAGAATTTGATGCTGTGTCACCTACCCATGTTGGTACGAATACAGAGGAAAAAAATCTCTCCCCCAAAGAAAATTTGAATGGGAGTTTACAATTTTGAAGAACATAATATTTTCAGTTAAACAGAATCTCTAACTTAACCTTTTTACACATCTCAGTTCATTTTTCCAGCTGAATGTATGTTCATGTTAAGGTACTATAATATAATAGAATAAGTTTGATGTTATAATGATCAATCTAAGTTCTAGGAAAAATACTATTTCAAGAATAAAAATAAACAAAAGAGGACTGATCACTAAACACTCAATACCCCTTCACTCGGTGACGTATGTATAATTTCCATGGTTTATCATATAGTTTGTCCATTAGCTATATTAAATTTTTGATAATAAATAACCTTGACTGGGCATTATCCTGCTTGAGTTACTAGAGAGGAAGTGTTACAATAACCATTCTGCCATTCATTCATTCCTGTAGGGATTTAGGAGGGTGGGGAGGGGGGGGGCACAGATACTCTGGGGAAAAAGCAGGTTCCTGGTCTAATCTCTCTGTTATGCTGATAAATAGCTGTGCTGTCAAATGGACCAATGATATTTACTAGGAAAAAGGTCCTTATTTATGAGATGCTCTTAGCAGTACCTCCCTGGTTAAGGACTGCTTAGCGCAAATAAACCTGAAAGTATAGAATTATCAGGCATGGCTCCCTATAAATATCATGTAAGCTCAGTATAAAGTGGAGGTATTTCATAAATGAAACACTCCCTTGTTATAAGAGATCACTCACACAAAATCTGTCACAACATAATCTCCCTTGGAGATCTTATATTTCAATGTAAGCTAGACAGTATGTAAAAAGAAAGGATCTGAGAAGCCACAGTAATGTCCCAGACCCTGTGTATCCTTGAATTATTAGTAACGCTTGAAACTGGGTATGATCTGATTTCATGTTAAGTATGATATGACAATCCTTTGTGTCAGTTCAGTTGCTATTAATGGAAAGATTTTCCATAGGATTGCAATTTTCCCAGTTTAGATTTCCTCTGAATAAAGCTTTGCAAGAATCATTGCAGTTTGGAAGGCTTTTCTCAGATGAATGTTGTTTGAACCTTGATAAATTAGGTGTATGCCATTTTTCTCTGTATGTATATTTCCTAGTTGCTATGTAGGAAAAGGACAGTACTCATGATTTCCTTCTAGCCTTGAACAGGCTTTTATATCACTATAGAAAGACTTTCTAAACTGTAGCAAGTAGAGCCACAAACAAATATTGATTGCATAATTACTATGTACAGTTACTATGCTATATACTGATCAAATGTGGGGAAGATATACTTGGTCTCTGTTCTTGGCTGACAATCCACATTTTATTTTGTCTTTGAGGTTGTCTTAGAGGTATAGGCAAAAGCAGTAAAATTGGCAAGAGGTGGGCTAACAGATCATCACCAAAGCACTGAGAGAAATGTTAGGGCTGTATAAGGTTATATATACCTTCACCCCTCTTATCTGCATACTGTTGTCTGGGCAGAGAGTCTGGTCAGGGCTCACTGGGACAGGACATTGGAGATAGGTTGAATCTGAACAGGTAAAACTAAGCAGGACCTACATGAGAAAGTCTTGAGTCAGTAGAGATGGAATATTAAAGTCAGGTCAAGGTCCATTATCAGGAATTGAGTCAAATATCAGGTAGACCAAGGACATATGCCAAGTTTAAGAACCAGAGGAAGTCTGGGATTGAGATGTGGAAATAAATAGCTTGGAACAAGAGCAGTCAAGAACAAAAGAGATCTCTTAGGACTGCTGGAGGAGCCTTAGAACATTTAGAGCTAACTTGTTTTTAGTAGGTGGATACATGTAGGGTTGGTTGGGTTTAAAATCTAGGAGCAGAGTGGACATCTTTGCATCACAGACTATTTATATGTCTCCGCTTCATGGAGTATTTACATGGCATATAAATGATAAGTAAACACAGTAGCAAGTTTTCATTGATGTGTTTGGAAGCTTTATGTTCAGAGGAGCTAAGTCTTGTAATTTCATAACAAAAAAAAATGTTACCTGGATTTTATTATATCCTAGGAGAGTTTCTCAAGTTTTACCAAGACTGTAGTTTTGCTCAGCTCTCGTAGTCTGTTTTCTTCCAGATGAAGTGCCAACAGAGAACTTGGTTTGGCAAAGGCACTGTCATTAAATGCTCTGATGCGGGTTATGGTCCACTACCAATTCTTGAAGGATACTAAATTGTCAAGTCCTTCAATTTGACTGATTTCATTCCCTGAAGAAAGATAAGTTATGATAATGTCAAGTGAGCCCCAACTTTTTGAACAAAGGTTCTACCTATCTTCACTTAAATATTTTTTATCAGATGATTTTTTTAAAAGTAAAATGCGAAAAAGAACGTATTTCCAAGGAGAAATAGAAGTGCAGTTTGTGGGAAGGTAGCATTATCATCAAATAACATTTGCTAAAATTTTTCCTTTACGTTTGAGAGATCAAGATGTGAAGTATATACGATGTACTGAATTGACCCAATCTGTCTGTTCAGTAATTAAGTGCTAAAATAGTTGGTATTGACAAAAGTAGATGTATAAAAGTACTGCAAAAAAGCACTGCAAAAGATATACTCTTGAGTATATCTGATTTTTCTAATGGGTATTCAAATAGGTATATCTAAATATTTTTTAAAATAAATGAATTTGTTTTGTTAGGTTGGAAGAATAAACCTTAATTATGCTGTTATTTATTTCTCAACATATTTTTGCACCACAGCCACATTAAAAATTAAAAATGAATGAAACATTACATTCTATAAAATCTCAATCCTTTACAACCATTATTTCTACTGTAGCAATCGATAGCTTTGTAAGTATTAATAATAATGATAATGAGAGGACCCTGGCTTGACAAAATGCTTTAATGTGTTTTCTACTAGAGTCTCAAAATGGGACAGGGAAAATATTATTTTTAATAATCAGAAAACTGGGAGTCAGAGGAATTAAGTGACTTGCACAGGGACATAAAAGTGGCAACACCAGGCCTGACCTAGACCTTTTACACTTTAAGCTCAATGCTGCTTCTTATTATGCCACACTATATTTCATTCACTATTCATCTTCCTTGTTTGTTATGGGATTGAATTGTGACATCCTCCCCACCGCCACCAAATTGTATGTGGAAGTCCTAACCCTAGTACCTCAGAATGTGGCTCTATTTGGGGGTAGGGTCTTTAAAGAGGCAGCTATGGTCCATTGGGGTGGCTCTAATCCAGTATGACTGGTGTCCTTATAGAAGATATTAGGACACAGATGCACATAGAGGGAAAACCATCTGAAAGAAGTCATCTAAAAGCCAAAAAGAGAGGCCTCAGAAGTGACTAACCCTGCTGACATCTTGATCTGCCCTTCTAATCTCTAGAACTGTGAGGAAATAAGTAGTTGTTTGAGCCAACCCAGTCTGTGGTGCTTTGTTATGGCAGCCCTAGCAAACTAACATATGACTGAACGTGTGATTCCATGATGTTGGAATTCTTCTTGAAATGTACGTATTTCATTGAATTTAAGACAATAACAGTTGTCAAGATACGTCAGTATTTATGTATACTAAGAGAAAAAAACCTCGGTTAGGTAACTATGACATGCTATCCATTAATGTATGGTCAGATTTCAGATATGTTAAAAATAAGAAGCAGGTGTCTCAGAATTGGTGAGCTATGGCAAATTTACCTTATTTTGTTTCTATTCTTTAGAGAAATTTATAACATCACAGCCTTCAATAAAATTGTTCACAGAACTAAATCACAGACTTTGAAACTTTACAAGTGTCTTGCTTGTAATGAAGAAAAGTTTATGCAAGTCAGATTGAGAAAAGAGACTCAGTTGTGTTAATATATTACTTTCATGAAATTATGCATTTAGACTGTCACCTTTGATATTTTGAGGCCAGTGGTATAAAAATCATTATGGGATAGCTTCTAGTACTGAATAATGTCTGCCATAGCATACTTTTGGCCAGGATTCATTTAGAAGGCTCATTAAACATATTTAAGAAGAAACTCCCAAACTATGCTGAATGTGATTTCAGGGATCTTACATTTCTTTAACTAGGAACATTAACCATTGTTTGAAAAACTCACCACTTATTCAACTAATAGTTATGTTTTAGATAAATTTGACTCCTAATCCTTAAGATTCTAACTTGCTACCGTACAGCCTCACTCTGCCCTTCCCCAAGATTCACCTTCCTCATCTTCTTGCAAATTTAACATAACAGGTGAAAGTTTGGTTCATAATCTCTCTCTTGTGGACCCTGGCCAGGCTTCATCTTATCATTGCTTTTATTTGTGTACTCCCTTTGATTGATCTCAGAATCATCTCCTCCTGTTCAGTCTTTAACCTAACTCACCTCTTTATAAACCTCCAAATACGCTCATAACTTCACTAGCCACCTTCTGACCACTTACCTGCTTTTTAGGGACAAGCTCCTCAAGTATGCAACCTCTGTTATCTTCACTGCCCATCCAACCACTTCCCTGTACATTGTTTTCACTTTGATTTTTGCTCTTTGCATGTTTACAAATCTGATCTGACAATTACCAATGTTGTTCTTTTTGTTTAACCCAGTTTCTACTTTCAGTATTTTTTTCAAAGACCTTATTCTTCCTATCATTTGACTTTAAGGCTGTTCATCCTTTCTTTTTCTGATATTTAGAGTTTATATTTCTTGGGAAATCTGGCTGGCTCAGCCGGTAGATCATGTGACTCTTGATCACAGGGTCATAAGTTCAAACCCCACGTTGGGTGTGGAGCCTACTTAAAAAAAAATGGCCTAAGGTCTGCATTTCTTGGTTTTCTTTCAACATTTCTTATATGATTGCTTTACTGGGTCTTATTTCTCCAGCCTTCTTAATGCTGGGTCAGGGGATTAGTGGGATGTATATAAGGGGAGGGGGTGTCTCCACATCTCTTTTGGCCTTTATTCTTTCTCTATGTTTACTCCTAAGTAAGCACATACACTTATGACTCCACTTGTCACCTCCTTTGTATAATTTTTAGTCTTGACTTGGTCCATTACTACTGCTTGAAAAAGTTTCCATTTTTACATCTCAAAATTGTCATAACACAACCTGATCATTCCTTACTACAAAGTAGCAACCTTTCACAATGACTTTATCTAGCTTTAGTACCTCCTTTTGCCCAGGCTCCTAATGAAATCATGAAAACCTCTTGAACTATTTTCATCTCCTTATATGTTTAATTAGTCAGTAAGTCCTAATATTCCTTTTTTTAAAATGTATTTTGGAGTCACCTTTTACTCACCCTTCCCACTGACACGACTCTAGCCCAGACCCTTACTATGTCTTTGTCGTGGATAGAAAATGCATGTGCATTTGGCATCAGACAGAGCTGTGTTTCACCACCATTCACTGGTGAAACCATTAATAGTGCAAATTAGGTAAATCATTAACCCCACTGAGATTCAATTTCTTTTTTTGCAAATGCATAAAAATTATGGTTTTTTTATGGTAAAATTATTTACCATGTTGAATTGCTGTGTAGCTTTTGTGAGATAATCTATGCAAACAAATACTTTACCTAATGACCCAATTAATGGTAGCCATTGTTGTCAGAGTCAACTGCCTCACCTCCTGCATAAGCTGCCTCCACTCTGATTTGTCATGCTAGACACAGCAAGAGAACACACTCCGTTTTATATTCTAGATTAAAATAACTTTCCAGGGCTAGGTTGTTTGCTTTTTTTTTGTACATCAGTGTATCTTAAAAAATTTGTTATTGTTGTGCTCAGTTTCTTGTTCTTTTAAGGCTAAGTCTCCATGGTCTTGAAGCAACTCATAAGCACCTTTGATAGGCAAAAAGATGCATTAAATTTTTAAAATACGATCTAGAAAAGACTGTCTTTCAGAAAAAAGTTACCATACTCAGATCAACTATACAGATATCTTCCTACATGTCTCAGTGACGGATCCTCCAACCTTTCTTCTATGCCATTAAATAATTATTGTTAGACTAATGTTTCAAACTGTTTTTTCTTCTCATTCTACTTTTCTAAAGATTTACAACTCTTACTCATTTTCAGTTGCAAAATGAGCATTATACTTCAAATTGATCATGTTTAGAAGCTTCATAACTCTCTCAGAGAACTGCATACTCTGTTTTTATCAGGTTGGTCCCTTTTCAAGTGTTGGTCCATAGACACCACAGTTGTGCTCTTGTGACTCTTCTCCCCACTACTTGCAAAACTCTTGGTCATGTTCACCTTCCATCTAAGTTCTATCAGTCTTTCAAAGAGTCCCATATATGTTTCAATTTCTCTTTTCTCTAACCTTATTGCACTTAAATTAGAAATGCATAGTTACTCAGAACTGATTCATCTTTCTTTCAGTATATTGCCACAGGTAGATCTTAAATTGCTTTAGAGCAATGATCTTATATATAATTAAAATAATATAGTGTTTCTGTATATTTCTTAGTGCTTAGCCCAATTCTGGGTTTAATAATTACTTGTGAATTTCTCACTGGTTACATGCTATTGGTTTTTTAACTGAACTGTGATATAAAAATAAATTATGATGTAATACCATATATAGTGCCAGCACATTGCATTTTCTAGGGCTACAGATGCAGTATTCTCTAGCCCTGGAATATTGCATTTACATTATTTATGTAAATAACCCAAGAAAAACCCATTAGCAATTACTAAATATTTTTGTCAATCTGTTTGCGTAAATGTTGATGCTAATATTGCATATTAAACAGGATTACCAAATCAATTTTTAATAATAAACACACTGACAGTGTTGCTACTCACCTTGTAGAAAGAGGAATTTTAAATTTCTTAGTCTATTAAGCTGTAGCTGAATTAAATTACAAATTCCATTATAGCCCAAATGAAGAACTTCTAAACTATGCATTATTGGAGGCAAATTTTCACTGTTTGTTGTATCTCTGAAACACACATGTAAGTTTGAGCCCATAAACTTAGTTTAAAACAAGCTATATCATAAAAAGTCTGATATATACTTACTATAAGTTGAAGTTTAAAAAAATTTACTAGTATATCAGAATTAAATAATATTATCTTTGTATTTTATATAATGATCACTTTTTATTCTTAAAATAAAAACTATTTTTATATAGTAAAGACAAAGTACAGCAAGAATTACTTGAAATGAAAAGCAAATGCCTGCACAATCAAGCAAGAAAAAAAGATGCATTCAGATTGGAAAAGAATAAATAAAACCGTCTTTATTCTCAGATGACATGATTTTGTATTTAGGAAATCCTAAGGAATCCACCAAAAAACTATTATTGCAGTAATAAATGAGTTCAGCAAGATCAGAAGATAAAAATTAATATTAAAAATTAACTGAATGTCTACATGTCATCAATAAACTGAGCACGAAATTAAGAATTTTACTCACAATAGAATACAAAAGAACAAAATACTTCAGAAGAAATTTAACAAAAGCAACATAAAATATATACACAGAAAACTACAAAACATTGCTGAGATAAATTAAAGATCTATATAAGTGGAGAAATATTCAATGTTTATTGATTAGAAGGCTCAATGTTACTAAAATGGCAGTTTTCCTCAAAATGATTAATAGATTCCAGGCAATCCCCATCAAAAGTCCAGCAGATTTCTCCCCCCAGAAAAAAAAAAAAAAACAACATCTTATTCTAAGATGGTTATTTATAAGGAAATGTGAAGAACTCAGAATATCCAAAACAATCTTTAAAAAGAACCAACTTGGAGGACTTATAATCTATGACACCAAAACTTTTAAGTTGTAGTAATCAAACCAGTCTGGTACTGGCAAAAGGAGAGACAGATCAATGGAATATAATTTAGAGTTCAGGAATAAACTTTTACAATTATGGT
Organism: Lynx canadensis; assembly: GCF_007474595.2. Lineage (NCBI taxonomy): Eukaryota > Metazoa > Chordata > Mammalia > Carnivora > Felidae > Lynx > Lynx canadensis. Next base: position 106,722,867 of record NC_044308.2, on the reverse strand, counting down.
CAATTGATTTTCAACAAAGGTAACAAGACAATTCAGTGGGGGAAAGGGTAGTATTTTATTTATTTTTATTATTTTATTTATTTTATTTTATTTTATTTTATTTTATTTATTTTGGGGGGGGGAGAGAGAGAGAGCACTTGCATGGGCAAGGGATGAGGGTGAGAGAGAATCTTAAGCAGAGTCCATGCCCAGCACAGAGCCCGACTGGGGCTTGATCTCACAAGTGTGAGATCATGACCTGAGCCGAAATCAAGAGTTACTTGCTTAACCGACTGAGCAACCCACATGCCCCACAGGTAGTACCTTAAACAAATAGATGTCCACATGTAAAATGATGAATTTAGAACTAACATTTTACCTCATAACATGCACAAATGTATGAGAAATGTGTCCTGAATGTAAGAGAAAAAACATAAACCTTTTTGAATAAAACATGACAAAATCTTTGTGACCTTAGATAGACAAGGAGTTGTTAGAAACAACACCAAAATCACTATCTGTAGGAGAAAAAGTTGGTAAGTTGGACTTTATCAAAATTTAAATTCCTTTAAAAGACACCATTTAAGAAAATGAAAAACCAAGTCATTGACAGAAAATGCTTATAAATGAATGGGGTACCACTTCAAATCTACTAGAATGGTTGGAATAAAAAAGACAATAACAAGTATTGGTGAGGATGTGGAGAAATGAGAATCTTCATAAACTGTTTTCAGTAATGTAAAATGGTGCAGCCACTTTGGAAACCAGTTCTGGCATTTTCTTAAAAAGTTAAACATGAAATTACTCTATGACCCAGAATTTCACTCTGGTTTCTACCCAAGAGAAAAATACAAGTGCTTGCAAATACTTCTACACAAATGTTTTAGCAGCATTATTAATACTAGCCTCAAAGTATAAACAATCCAAATGTCCATCAACTATTGAATGGATTAACGTCATGTGGCAGAGCAATACAATCGAATACCTAACATATTCAGCCTTAGAAAGGAATGAACTATGAATACATGCTGAACCTCAGAAACATTATGCTAAGTGTAAGAAGTCAGATACAAAAGACTACATATTATATGATTCTATTTATAGGAAATGTCTAGAAAACACAACTCTACAGAAAATGGATTAATGGTTTCTTAGAGCTAGAGGTGGGAAAGGGAACTGGCTGCAAATGGACAATGATGGATATTTCTGGTGTGTGATGGAAATGTTCTAAAAGTATGTTGCGGTGATAGTTGCACAGTTACAAACTTAGTAAAAATTATACACTTAAAATGAGTAAATATGGTATGTAAACTGCATTTCAGTAAAGTTGTTGAAAAATACGAATAGCCCCCAATATAAATGATGTGTATAAATGAAATGTTCATTGCAGTTTTGATCAAACTAACCACAAACTGGAAACAACCCCATGGCTCATCAATAATAAATGAATAAAAAAATAAGATTATTCTGGGGATTTTTCTATCTATAATACCCTCCATATTTTTTTGCTCTCACAGATTAACAGTTGATTATATTGTCTTTGATCTTAATATATCCTAAAATAGATTAAAGAACACAAAAAATGGATAAACAACTGTCATATAATCTATATGATGGTATACAACACAGCAGTAAAATGAAATGAATTACTGAACTTGCAACTACATAGATGAATCTCAAAAGAATTATGCTAAGTGAAAGAAGCCAGATACAAAAGACTCCTTACTATATGATTGTAATCATATGAAATTTTAGAAAAAGGCAAAATTATAGGGATAGAAAGCAGATCAATGTTGTTTCCAGGACCTACGGTGTGTGTGGGGGTTGGGGGGAGGGTATTATAACAAGATACAAGTTTCTGGGATGGGAATAATTCCATTGAAGGAATGGTTATGTGACTGAATACATTTGTCAAAACCCATGAAACTGTACACTTAACCTGGAGAGTTTTATTATATATAAATTATACTTCAATAAATATAGATGAAAACACTAGGAATGCTCTTCATTAGGATAACTGGAATGAAAGTATTTTGTCTTGGATATATATCTTCACGTTCTACCAAAAATGTGTAGGAAGGTGGGAGGTATGTCCTCATTTTCTTTATAAAGTATCTTTTCCATTGGTGCTGGGGCATTAAGTGACCAGGTGAATTATTTAGAAACACAAACAAAACAAAAGTTACAAGAAACCTAAGTTCATGCTACTGGGTAAGGAAGGAGTTATTTTGTGGGGTGATGAAACGCTCTGGAATTAGATGGAGGTTGCATTGTAGTTGTATAACTTTGTGTATATACTAAAATAAACACTGCATTGTACATAGAGTGAGTGTTATGCTATGTGAATTGTATCTCAATTTAAAACACATTAATCATACAACATTTCTTCGTTTTGTTTTTTTATATAATGCGTATGAAATGTTGGAAGCAGGGAAAAAGCAATGACAAAGGGCTATTTTGAGTATCTTTTTATTTGTGACATTTATTATTGGCATGTAGCTATTAAATATCAAGTAAGAAAAATGTACGTTACTGCTATCACTAATGTGACTTACTGCTTTTTAAACTCCCAACAAAAATTGTATATAATTGTGAGAAAAAAGAATAGTACCTGTTTATTTTTGAAGTTCCTTGTTGTCCATAGCCACTGGAAGGCACTTTCTGGTAGAGTAGCTGTCTGTTGGTCAAGTGAGTCTGAGGTTTTAGTCTGGGCATGATTGATTCAATATGATTATAGTTGAGGCATAAGACCTACAGAAAGAATACCTTATTAATCAGATGTTCAAATATGAATGCTGTATATATATCTTTAGTTTGAGATTATCAACATCCTAAAAACTATTAAGATGTAATGGATTATACAACATAATATAATAATATATCAGTGTTAAAATGGCACAAATGGTCTGTATTTAGCTTTGAATGTGTTTTTTTGAATAATCTGACTTGCTAAGAAATAACAATATTTCAAATAAATAATGGAGACCCCAGAAAGCTGCTCAAGCTTCTCAATCTGCACTCCTGATTTCTCCAAGCCCCATATAGATGAAACAATTGTTTAGTTGGAGAGATCACCACTTCCCTATGTTTAAAAGGCTTTTGTAGATGGCTCAGCCAAAGCTATAAGACAGGAGGCAATAAGGCTGCTTTGAGAACCTCAGTGTCCTCCAATTTCATTCCATACCCACACTGTAGAGGCACCCTTCTATCCCGTCTCCTACTGCAAAGGAAGATTTACTGCTTATAAGACAACCACATAACACTGAGGTCAACGAAAATAATTTTGGAAAGTAGTACTTTCTCTTGCTTGGTGAAAAAAAATTTTAGGAATAATTTCTTTAATAACACAAAAATATATTTTAACCCAAAGTAAATAAGATTACAACTCACACTGAAAACCTTGAAAGAAAAAAGTAAAATCTGTGAGTGACTCACCTTCACATTAGGCAGATAGATTAATCCACTGAATGAGGTGAGATTATTGTTTTGTAGATTCACATTACACACATTTCTAAATTGGTCAACTGGAATCAAATCCACAGTTCTGAATTGAGATAAATACATTCATAATTTTGATAGGAAAATTATATAGGTGAATCATTCATGTACAATCCCAAAAACATGAAAAAAATGCCTCTATCTGACAAGTGCTATGAAAAATAATTGCCTTAGTGTAAAATGTATGGGTTAAATAATTGGATAAATACATGTTTTGTTGGACATTTATGTAAGAAAATGACACAGAATTTGAATGCTTTAAAAACCATGTCTATTACCACATAAACATAGCACTATCACAAAGCAACTTTTAAGGTAAACATCCCTATTTCTTTATAAATTTACATACATATTCATGAAATTGTGGTGAAGTTGATATAGTAAATCATAAGATTTTCAGGTTATAAACTGCAGAGGATATATGTGAAACACATTATTTCTGAAATTCCAGGAAGACATTAGAGATGGGAAAGAAAAGGGGAAAGAAAGCAGGTGAGGTCTTTGAAAAAAGAGTTTTCTATGCAATCTCCTGAAAACTTTTATGGCATTCCACTTTGCAAGAATGCTTTGGTAGTTAAAAATATGTTTGATTCCTAGTCCATGGCTTTCTTGGTCCTTTGAGCCTTAATAGAGAAGAGCATAAGGGTAAATTATGTTACCCTAACTACTTTTTTAAACAAATCCTAAACCCTGTAGTTATAATTATGGCATACTTTTATCCATTAATAAATCATTCATTCAACATATTTTAATTAGTATTTTCTAAGTGCAGACACAATGTATTTGGAAAAGCTATAACAAATATGAAAAGATACTGTCTCTGTCCTCATGAAATGGGATCCAGAAAAATTAAAATAAAAAAGGAAAAATGATATAATAGAGTTAGATGTAATGGAATATTAGGGAGAAAAAAAAACCTATCTGGGGAAGTCAGCACACAGTGGAGCCTTCAAATGAGCCTTGGAGAATTTATAAGCATTTGTCAGGCAAATTAGAAAAAGAGTTCCAGCTAGCAGAACAAGCATAAGCAAAGGCAGAAATGTGAAACAGCATCTTGTGATTGAGATTAAGGAACTAAAATATTTTAGAATTTCTGGAGTATAAAGAGTAATGGGCAGTGAAGGTAAGGGTTATAAGAGATACAAATAGAACAAGTCTTCTATGCCATACAAAGGGATTTTACATTTTACTATAGACAGTGGAAAGCCACTGAACAATGTTGAGAAGGGAAGTGACCTGATAAAACTTGCATCTTAGAAGATGGTATGGATTTTCAGGAAAGGTTATATAAGACAAAAACCCAAAACTATCATCAAGAGAGTTTCTAAAATAGTTCATTTCCCAACCTAGGCCAAAGGTAGTGACTACAGAAAGAAGAGGGGAATTATGAGACATACTTATAATATGGACTCTGTAGAGCATGGTGATCAATTATAAATGGAGGACAAAGGAGAGAGAAATGACCTTTAGATTTTTGGCTAGGGTGACAACAGATGAATGTTGTCTTCTAGATGCTATCTAAAGAGCAACTGAATTTTCAAGTAAAGAGCTCAGGTTTTGGTTAAATTTAAAGGATCATCATCACAAATTAAAATTATGGCTAAAGATGTCTGTGAAGAGTGCAGAATAAGAAAAAGAGAGGAGAGAAAGGATTTATTTGCCAGGAGGACAGTGAGAAGAACATCAGAAGAATGGTAGCTTTAGAAGTCAGATTTCACTGGGTTAAAGTCATATGTGAGGAGCAAACCTAGTCTATTCTAATTTTAAAAGCTTGGTTATTAGAGAAGAAGACATAGGATGTCTTAGATTACTGACATTTTAAATCATACTGTGTGATAATGCACTTTAATCAGTGGTGAAATTAGCATGAGATTTTGAAGTAGGGAAGATGACTTTCTGAATTATTAGTTATATTTGGATAAGGTGAATAAAAACCTTAGATAATTACAATAATTGCATATTTAATTATATCAAAAAGCATATAATAAAATGATTGCACCTGATGGATGATGAAGTCCAACTGAGTTCTTGCATTTGGGTGAAGTTTGAATGTCCTTGTCGTTCTGCAATCATGTCAGAAGTAAGTCTGCCACCAAACAAGTCTTTTGCACACTCAGTCTCTGGTGGTTCCTACATATAAGGACATTTAGAAAGTGATGTCTTCTCTTACAGATGGCTAAATGATATTAATTCTTTGGTTTTAGGTCAAAATGGAGTGGACTCACTTCTCCCTATTCCTCCTACTAAATACAGCAAAACTCCTATACATTAGAAAATAAATATAAGGAGACTGAAAGGTGCAGACAAGAAGGCAGACCGGCTAGGGACCTTGGGACTGAGGAATGATGCTGTGGTGAGTCCGCTGGTCTATTGTTGTGATTTATCATAAGAAATATATATTTGGCCTTTATCCACTGTTCCTGGCCTGGCCATATGGTTAGGCAGAAGAGCAGTGGAAAACTGGCCTATTAAAAGATGCCCATATGGGGCATGGCCCTATGGAAATTTGAGGAGTACATTAAAGTAGGACACATTGATGCCCATCAGAACTTCCTTCCAGGTTTGAAAGGTGATTGGATTTGACAGGCAGATATCCCCATATGCTCACTTAAGGTGGCCACCTGGGTTTGTGAAATAGGTGAATACTGGGGGTCTACAGCAATGCAGAGATGGACTGAATCTAGACATCTTTATCTTGCACCCTCTGAGGCACAGAATACCAATAAGAACTGTTTTGTCTGCCAGCAAAAGGGACAGAGACTGCAGATGGCCATGTGGCAGATTTCCCTGGTGGGAAGACTTTGAACAAACTTGGCAAGTCAGACTCATTCTGGTAGCCCTAACGGGCTACAAGAGAGTCTTGACAGAAATAGATACTGACTCCGGACTGGGTTTTGCTTACCCACTGGTAAATGCAAATGCTCAGAGTGCTGTAAAAGAACAGAGACAGAAGATATCATGCCAATTTAGACAGCTGACTGTTCTTTCTTCAGACCAAGGAGCACACTTGACAGCTCATAATGTCCAACAGTGGGCAGTAAGATATCCTACTCAAGAGTAATAGCTCGATGGAGAATTGGAATGGGCAGTTAAAACGTCAGTTGTCTAAAGCAAGAAGATAAAGTATGAAGGACTCACATTCAGTGTGAACATGAGTGGGGCTAAAGCTATCCCCAGTGGATAGACTTCTCTGTTTTTCTGGTGGCTCTGGGGAAGGATGCTGGTGTGACTATGCAATCCTTGCTAAGGGAAGGTGATGCTCATATACCACTATCCTTTTTATTTTTCTCCACATCACCTCAACTTTTATTTCCTACCTGATCAGGGACTATGGCTAGAAACAGGGATGATTCCTAAGCAAGAAACTACAACTATGTTTTTAAACTTTATGTTAAAATTCTTAAAGGCCTGATGGGGGTGGGCTTTGTCTTCACCCCATCTGGCAAAATTGGGGTTAACAGTGAATGTTAGTTGTATTGTCTGGGGGGCAAAAATAGCTGATCATTCCTGCACCTGTATACTCTCACCCCATCTGACTGAGGGGGATGCACTTACTAGACTAATATTGTTGTCTGCAATCTAGGCCAGCACAGTGGCCCAGCCTATTGTCCCTTCCAAAGGGGGAAAATTTGGGTATAAATGGAGAGAAGGAGAAATAGCAGTTATGGGGGTAAAGAAATTAATAAGTAAGTTATGTAATGAGGGAAATCCAATGTTACATTAACACTTCAAAAGAGGCTCAGAGCAAGAGATGATATTCTCTTTGTCTTTTTTTAATCTTTGTTTATTTATTTTGAGAGAGAGGGAGAGAGAGAGGGGGCGGGGAGAGAGGGAGAGAGGGAGAGAGAGAATCCCAAACAGGCTCCATGCAATTAGCAGAGGCCGATCCCACGAACTGCAAGACCATGACCTGAGCTGAAATCACGAGTCTGATGCTCAACTGACTGAGCCACCCAGGTGCCCTGATATTGTCTCTTAAATAATTATATCAGTTGCCTGAAAAGGAGAGGCTGTGTTTTCTGATACCACTCCTGCTTGTGGAATCTGAAAAGGTATCCAATGAAAGCTTGCAAATCTGAGTGGCTTCACCCTGGGAGACATTTTCATATGATTACAAACTGGATAATGACTGAATGAGATTATAGTAATATGACAGTGTTTTTTGAATTTTATGATCATTTTGCTATAAATGATAGGATCAAAAATCAGGGAATGGACTATGATAATGTGATTTATAGTAATAAATATAGGGGCACCTGGGTGACTCAGTCGGTTGAGTGTCCAACTCTTGGTTTCAGCTCTGATCATGAACTCACAGTTTGTGGTATCAAGCCCCATGTGGGGCTCTGCACTGAGCATGGAGACTGCTTGGTATTCTCTCTCTCTCTCAAAATAAATAAACATTAAAAATATATACAATAACAAATATTTATTTGGTCTTCATCCATTGTTCTAGGCACATAGCTCCTAAAGCCCTTGTAATTTCCTATATAAGAGACATAGAGGCATGTTTTGCTATAATATTTGGTTTTCTGACACCAGTTTCTGAAATTGCTTCAGAGCCATAAAGGTGAAAGCAGTGTCTTGTTATTCATAACAAGCTCCTTTCAACGACACCTGAGTTCATGTTAAAGGGTATCTTTTAGAAAGTCCCTAAGGATGGGGGCTGTTTGCCAGGGGAGTCAACTACAATTAGAGGGTTGGAACTTTCACTCTTACTCCCTGACCTGTGGAGAAGGGAGAAGGGCTAGAGGTTGAATCAGTCACCAATGTCATTTAATCAGCCATGCCTACATAGTAGAGCCTCCATAAATACCCCAAAGAAGGGGCCTCAGAAAACTTCCAGGTTGGTGAACACGTGGAGTGCTGGGAATGTGGTTTGCTCAGAGAGAGCATGGAAACTCTATGCCCCCTCCTGTATACCTTGCCCTATGCATCTCTTCTATCTGGTTGTTCCTGAGTTATATCCTTTTATAATAAATCAGTCATCTAGTAAGTAAATTTTTTCCTGAGTTCTGGGAGCTGCTCTAGCAAATTAATCAAACCCAAGGAGAGGGTGATGGGAACTTCCTATTGATAGCCGGTTAGTCAGAAGCATAGGTACCAATCTGGACTTGTGAAGTGGGGGTGGGGCAGTGCTGGGGGATTGAGCGTGTGGGATCTGATCCTGTCTCCAGATACATAGTGTCAGAATTCAGAGAATTGCTCATATGTGGAAAACCCACACATTTTTTTTTATAATATGAAATTTATTGACAAATTGGTTTCCATACAACACCCAGTGCTCATCCCAAAAGGTGCCCTCCTCAATACCCATCACCCACCCTCCCCTCCCTCCCACCCCCCATCAACCCTCAGTTTGTTCTCAGTTTTTAACAGTCTCTTATGCTTTGGCTCTCTCCCACTCTAACCTCTTTTTTTTTTTTTTCCTTCCCCTCCCCCATGGGTTCCTGTTAAGTTTCTCAGGATCCACATAAGAGTGAAACCATATGGTATCTGTCTTTCTCTGTATGGCTTATTTCACTTAGCATCACACTCTCCAGTTCCATCCACGTTGCTACAAAAGGCCATATTTCATTTTTTCTCATTGCCACGTAGTATTCCATTGTGTATATATACCACAATTTCTTTATCCATTCATCAGTTGATGGACATTTAGGCTCTTTCCATAATTTGGCTATTGTTGAGAGTGCTGCTATGAACATTGGGGTACAAGTGCTCCTATGCATCAGTACTCCTGTATCCCTTGGATAAATTCCTAGCAGTGCTATTGCTGGGTCATAGGGTAGGTCTATTTTTAATTTTCTGAGGAACCTCCACACTGCTTTCCAGAGCGGCTGCACCAATTTGCATTCCCACCAACAGTGCAAGAGGGTTCCCGTTTCTCCACATCCTCTCCAGCATCTATAGTCTCCTGATTTGTTCATTTTGGCCACTCTGACTGGCGTGAGGTGATACCTGAGTGTGGTTTTGATTTGTATTTCCCTGATGAGGAGCGACGCTGAACATCTTTTCATGTGCCTGTTGGCCATCTGGATGTCTTCTTTAGAGAAGTGTCTATTCATGTTTTCTGCCCATTTCTTCACTGGGTTATTTGTTTTTCGGGTGTGGAGTTTGGTGAGCTCTTTATAGATTTTAGATACTAGCCCTTTGTCCGATATGTCATTTGCAAATATCTTTTCCCATTCCGTTCGTTGCCTTTTAGTTTTGTTGGTTGTTTCCTTTGCTGTGCAGAAGCTTTTTATCTTCATAAGGTCCCAGTAATTCACTTTTGCTTTTAATTCCCTTGCCTTTGGGGATGTGTCGAGTAAGAGATTGCTACGGCTGAGGTCAGAGAGGTCTTTTCCTGCTTTCTCCTCTAAGGTTCTGATGGTTTCCTGTCTCACATTTAGGTCCTTTATCCATTTTGAGTTTATTTTTGTAAATGGTGTGAGAAAGTGGTCTAGTTTCAACCTTCTGCATGTTGCTGTCCAGTTCTCCCAGCACCATTTGTTAAAGAGACTGTCTTTTTTCCATTGGATGTTCTTTCCTGCTTTGTCAAAGATGAGTTGGCCATACGTTTGTGGGTCTAGTTCTGGGGTTTCTATTCTATTCCATTGGTCTGTGTGTCTGTTTTTGTGCCAATACCATGCTGTCTTGATGATGAAAAACCCACACATTTGGTATCAGAAGTGTTGTGAGTGTGGGGAATTGTGAGAGTAAAGGAAACACATAGATGTGGGTTTTCCTTTACAACTGGGTTTTGTTTTTGCCTCCTATATGCAGGACTAGGTGCTGGAGAAACCAGAAACCCAGAAATGCCAACCAGAGAAAACAAAAATTCACACAAATGCCTGTTCTCTATAGTCGAAAGAGTAGGAAAGGGGAAGCCTAACAAGCCAGAAAATTTTTAGACAAGAGTGGGTCTACTCCAGCCAAACCCATGGCATAAATTGTGGTCCCATCTACACCTGTAAAAGCAGATGGGCACACAGTCTTCCACTCTTGTCCTAGTGTAATAAGGCACCTCTCTATCATCCCCCTGCTGAGCAAGTGGCTTGGATCTTCATCCTCTCCCAGCAGTAATGCACCCCCCCACACACACACAAATGTTACTAGAGAATATTTGGGGAGCCTGTTCCATTTCCACACAGTAATAATGGCGGAGCATTTATGAGTCAGTGGAGGCCAATGGGCAATGTGAGCTTAGCAGTTAATAAAGCACATGCCTTCAGGTTGTCAACAGAGGCCAAGTGGGGGAGCTTGGACTTACACCTTCCATCTGACAGCAACATCGCCTTACTTACGGTTTACTAATAACACTGACATACCAGTTTTTTGTTCAAATATATTTTGCTTAAATATTAACAACTGTATTTTTCTAGGAAATAGGGAGCTGTTTTTAGGCCCAAGAGAATGGTAGAGCTCCAGAACAGATTTTTCTGTCCTGTCCCTATACTCTTTATTTTTGTCAGGCATCGAATTCAACGGGTGCAAATGTAAGCAATATCTTCCCTTTTCTGCCATCTCAATTTAGAAGAAAATTGGCTAAAGGAGAATATTTAAAAACCCAGATCAAAAATGTGCTTTAGAGACCTAAGTCTGAGTATCATACTAGTGATAAGGCAATGTTCAAAATGATGATGGCCAATGGATATATAAATATGCAGGCTGAACCAAATGCTGTGAGTCATAAAAACAACTTACAATGGAGATTCCATCCAAAGCTTTCAGTTCTGGAAGGTGAAATATTACAAACAACCGGTAGTTTTCTTGATTCCATACAATAATGTTTCCATACATGTTGAGAATGACCAGGTTGCATAAACCCTGGGTAATAAAAACACATACATTTAAAGATACATCTATGTATCTCTATCTCTATCTATGTATCTATCCATACACATATACATTATGTGTATTACTCCAGCAAGATTTTTCCCCTTAAGAGTTTAACTACCCTGGAATTTTAATATTTGAATTACTCTATCATTTCTTAGTGATTACGGTACTTTAAGTACACGTTTTTTTTTTTTTTTTTTTTTTTTTTTTTTAATGTTTATTTATTTTTGAGACAGAGAGAGAGCATGAACGGGGGAGGGTCAGAGAGAGAGGGAGACACAGAATCGGAAACAGGCTCCAGGCTCTGAGCAGGCAGCACAGAGCCCGACGCGGGGCTCGAACTCACAGACCGCGAGATCGTGACCTGGCTGAAGTCGGACGCTTAACCGACTGCGCCACCCAGGCGCCCCTAAGTACACGTTTTATTGCAAGAGTTATCCTTTCAGACCAGTAAGTTTTAATTTTGTACAATATTTCAGTGATATGTGATACATGATCGGAATCTCTTTCTTTTAGCACACTGCTGCTAAATATATTATCTATCAGTGGTAAAGACTTGGAGGGAACTTTGCTAAGTTTAAAATAATATACTTTGTTTATGGAAGAATGGCCTATTAAATAGTATGCATGTGTGCATATAGATATAGTAGGAATGAAAAATACTGCCTTCTGATAAGGGATAAAACCCATGTACATCTATCTTCTGAGAGAGTAGCAGAATTCATCTTAAGGGAAAATGTGTTTTTATTAGAACATTTTGATGTGTCTTTGTTGTGCAGGAACGGCCCAGAGTAGATGTGGTTGGGAGAGGTTAAGACAAGCGGGAGTAACACTACTCTGTCTCACAATGTAAAATGGTTTATTTTGTTGCTGCTACCATTGATAAGGTTGCCTCTGCAGCTTTAGAAGAAGTAGTTATATTTGTGGAATAGGATGGGGAGAAGGCTGAAAGTAAGGAAAGACAGGAAACAGACATAAGTTTTTGGTAGGAGATCAAGCCCTAGCAATATGATATCAGCAAAAGGAAAGAGGCCATCGTGAGAATCCCAGTGGTAGGAAATGGCCATTGAACTTTAGAAATAGTTAAGTCACACAATGTATTTGAAGTGAATTCCTATTCTGTGCTGTAGTAAACGTCCATTTTATTCAAACCTTTAGGAAAGCCTTCAAAACTTCAGTTATACAGTAGTTTTAGACGTTTCTTTGGGAGAATTAAAGAGGACAAAGCTGGGCAAAGTTGGCTAGAAAGAGTTGGGAGTCTCCAGTAAGAACCAGTAAGTAAGTGAGAAGTAATCAAGAATTCCTCTGAGAACAGGAAATGTTCAAGACTTACTCCCCAACCAGGTTGAGGAGTCCTTGGAAATACTGAGAAAGGCACTAGTTAGAAGGGATGGGGCTTGGGTATTTTATTTGAGTACTAAAAAAAAATTGTCCTAGTAGGTTATCAGTTTGGGGACATGGTACACATACATATGTTTTTATATACACATAAATTGAATGCAAATACATTCAGTAAACCTTGTTATTCTTGATTTTTATTTTCTTTACATTTTTCTGTATTTTCCAAATCCTATACATTGAACATGCATTATGCTCATAATATAAAGAAACCATACATATTTTAAAAAACAAAAACATTACCATCTGAGATAGTCACCTTTAAATTATAGATCTCCTGATTGAGAGCAATATAGTTATTGCTTATGTATAATTCAATCAGAGTAAAAGCTTTTTGTAAACCACTCAATGAAGTAATTCTGTTGTTCTCAAGAGAAAGGGAGTGAAGATGAAGCATGTTATCAAAAGTATGTTTTTCCAGACCATTGAGAAGATTATTATTTATGCTGAGGCGGGTTAATTTAGTCAGCTTGGAAATGCCTAGAAAAATAAGCAAATTCAAGAAATGATTCAGATAGCACTGAAAAGTTAGTTTAAAAAATAACTGGCTGGCCATTTTACTTTTTCTCTTTACATTTTCTCTTTACAGACTCTATAGTACTATCATTGTTTTGACTTTCAAGAAGGATACAATGTGTATAAAGTCCCAGCTAATATATTAAATTCCAATTTTGGATTTCTATGTAGACTCAGTCTTCCTAGGTATTAAGGGACTGTATTATGTAGGAAATATTGAATTTCACTTTCAAATAACCTTCAAATTATATAATTAAGATTTTCACCATCACAATAACACAAAGCTCAAAATCATCACCAGCCCCCCATTTTAAAACATTAAAGGTAAGGGAGTAGATACAGCACTTTGGAAAGTATTCCTCATTGTGGCATTATTTGTATTGAAAAGAACCACTTGGCCTAATTCTACCTTTGCATGCTTAAAACTACTTTTAAGACAGAACTTGAGAAAATGCTACCTCTCACCACAATCTAACCCCTAAGTATGCTATATGCTGTAGGTATTTTGCAGATAGTATAGTGCAAGTTGAAAGATGAGAGAGAACTTTGGAGTCAGAGTTGGTTTCAAATGTAGAACCACTAGATTTGGGATCATAAGTATATTATGTAAAACTTTGTAACCTCTGTGCCTCATTTTCCTCATCCATCAAAAGCACATACTGAAATCTACCTCTAAGGGGTTATGGAATTAAGTGGAATTGCATTTGAAATATGTCAGTTATAGCTTTTGGCAAATAATTGGTTCTCAGGACATTTTATCCATGCTGGCCTTTCACACCAGCCTTACTCATGGGACTATGCAAGCTGAGAGTAAATTGATCTAGGGCAAGTTGGGATAACACTATCAGAGAAAAAATCCTTAGATGGACATTAAACTTATCTGTGTCTGGAAAAAAGAAGAGAAATATTTGTTAAAGCTTAGTGAGGTAAAACTATCATCTCTGAAAAGTGGGTAATAGGAAAAATATAGGTTGGAGGATTCTTCCCTTCAGTGGGCTGATGGGTGGAAATAAAAATGAAACTGGAAACAGTTCTCAGTTACGCATACAAAGGAAAACTAACACCCTATTTTGTGAGAATGGAAGAGACTAGTGATGGTTCTAAAGAGAGATGTCTGAGCTACCCCCAGGTTTACGTAATTCAAATCTACAAAGGAGAGGCCTGTGAATCTATATATTCAATAAGCGTCCCAAGTGATTCTTATGATCAAGCAGGTTTTATAAGAAGATTGTTAAGAGCCATCAAAATAAAATATAATGAATGTTATACACACTGTTTTTAAAGATATCTAATACTTGCTTTTGCATATGTAATTTTTTGAAATAGAATTTTCTACTTTTATGGAAAAGTACACACATGTGCTAAAAATAATCCAGCAATCAAAAGTGAATAAAGTATAAATTAAGTCTCTTTTCTAGCCAGTGGAAATCATCATACAACCAGAAATATTCTATACCCAGATAAATGTGTATATTTGTGTGTGTGCGCATACCCAACATTAATTAGTAAAGCTGCTTCATTGTACTTTATGTGGATCCCTATAAAAGGTGATATAGTACATTTGATAATTTTCAACCTCTAGTGAGTAGTTTTCATTTTTGTTGAAGTCTTCAAATTTCCAAAGGTAATCTTAATTCCATACTTTGAAAAATCAACTGGGCTGCTTTATCTTTTTCAAAAGCACACCTCATTCATTCATTCATTCATTCATTCTCATTCAGATACTAATTACTTTCTAGTTTGTAATGTGCTAGGTTTGGTTATAGGTGGGACAGAGGAGAGGAGAGAGAAGTCAGAGCTGAAAGTCAGCTAGCTGGGCTCATTACATATAGTGACTGGTCACAGATCCCACTAGTAAGTGTTCGGAACACTCTGCCCCAAACCTTCTTGGAACTTCTGTAGACATCTTCCTCCTAAAAAATTCTGTCCTCCACATTTTCCTTTTTGGCTCTTGTTAGTTAAACATTCATATTTTAAGATTTTAAAATTCTCAGATACCTTCTATCTTTGAGATACAGTTTCCATCTAACGTGAGTTCTTCCAAGTTAACACAGGATTCCAAGCCTTCTATTTTAGTGAGATTATTGTTGCTGAATGATGCCCATTTCAAATTTTCCAATTTTTCTAAATTTGTGATTTCAAAGAGATGTTGTCCATCTAAATTTAAAGCAGTTATCTGTAGAATAATTCACATTTTATGTTACTTCTGACTCGGTATCAATAAACTCAATGTTAAAAAAGGCTAATGAAATCATTCAAATGTGGTAAGTAACAGCAAAAGAATTCCTTCAGGGGCTCAGGGGCAACTAGGTGGTTCAGTCTGTTAAGTGTCTGACTTTGGCTCAGGTTGTGATCTCATGGTTCCTGAGTTTGTGCCCCACATTGGGCTCTGCACTGCTTGAGATTCTCTGTCTCTCTCCCTTTCTGACCCTCCCCTGCTCGCTTTTTCTCTCTCTCAAAATAAATAAATAAACTTAAAAAAAAAAAAAAAGAATTCCTTCAGGAACTAAAGACATTGTGAAACTTACAAAAGGGTAAAATTTGACAAGATTATAACCCCAAGAGGGACTTATATGGTCTTATGGACACTGTGCTGTGTCAGATTCTCCTGCAGTGAAAAACTTGTCCCAGCTGCTGGGAGTGCTGTGGGCAGAAAGATTTCGGCTGTCAGCTCCTTCAGGGACAGCCTCAGCTGCAGAGAGCTGCCTTGTGCAAGGTCATGCTCCTTCCCAGTTTGGCCCAAATCCAATGATGGAAGGATATAAAGACCTGGCCATCTCAGCCCAACTTGGGACAAATTTAAAGGGCCATTCTAATTCCAAAACTCGCCGTGGGGTCAGGCAGAGCTGTCACTGGGCATGCATCACAGCTAAATGTCTGTATATATCCTGTAATAAAATAATGCCATTGATTTCTTCCCTTTTCAAGGGTCAGCTTCTCTTAACCCAGGTTCAGTCTTTGGCAAGAGGCATAAGGATGCTCTGTGCAACAAAAAGAAGCTGTTGGTGCTCTATCCTTGGCTGAATTGTGACCAGTTCCCCTAGTGTCATGCCAGAATTCTTTATTTCTTTTACCTTGTCACCCAAAATTTTGGCTTGATCTCTGGTTCTGTGCTCTAAAGTTTGCTTGCTTCTTTTGGTACATTATCAAAATCTACCCTTTGGTCTTGTAGCATACACTTATCCTAAATCTCCAGCTCTATGGTGACTGCCATTAAGGCCTAGTCCCCATGACATTACCACTCATGACTTGACGTCCCTGTTTAATTTTGATTTGGCTCTTACAGTTTTCTGCTCCTTACCTATCTGTGCCCTCTTTAAGACACATGGACCAAAGCTGATTAAAAATCAAGTGAAATTGGGGCGACTGGGTGGCTCAGTTGGTTAAGCGACTGACTTCGGCTCAGGTCATGATCTTTCAGTTTGTGAGTTCGAGCCCCACGTCGGGCTCTGTGCTGACAGCTCAGAGCCTGGAGCCTACTTCAGATTCTATGTCTCCCCCTCTGTCTACCCCTGCCCTGCTCATGCTCTGTGTCTCTCTGTCTCCCAATAATAAATAAATGTTAAAAAGAATTTAAAAATCAATTGAAATTAAGCTTTTATATTAGTTAAACAGAATTAGTTTTTACCTTCAAGTACCAGTTTCCATTCACATGTAAATGTGGTCCCAACTTTGAAATCTGTGTCAGAATTTTGGCAGAAGGCCATATACTAAGTGTCCGTGGTCTCTCCTCTTTAGTACTAGAATGCCGTAAGAGCGATAACTAATAAAATAAAAAACACATGATGAATAAAGGAAATGGAATATAGAGGTTCATTTATATATAGTTAAAAGTACTTTTTCTTGCTGAGTGGCACAATGAATAATTTTAAAATATGACATTTTCTTTGCCTTAAAATGTTCTCAATATCTAGATATATTTCACTTTTTGTTTTAGCAGACTGTTACAAAATAATAGTTATAAAAGATTGCTATAATACAAACACCCATATAATCCATTCATTAAACAAGTTTCAGAGCTAGAATATTTCTCCCACTCTGGAAGCTCCCTGTGTGCCCCATCCTAATCCTTTTCCTCTCCTTCCCCTCCAGAGCCATCACTCACCTCATGTGAATCAACCAATGCTCCACAATCTCAAATTTTGTATCTACCATTCATTTGCTTTATTTATAGGCCTATGTTTGTGCCCATAAACAATATATCATTTAATCTTACACATATTAGAACCTTCTGTAAATTGAATAATATAAATGTATTCTTCTATGACTTACTTTTTGCTCAACATTGTGTTCGTGACATTCATCTAGGCTGCTGCACGTAGCTGTAGTTCATTCATATGTCATTGCTGTACAGTATTTCCTTATCGATTCTCCCATCAGTGAACATTGGGGCTGATTTCAGTTTTGCACACTGCTGTTATGAATATTCTTGACTCTTGCTGCATACATGCAAGAGTTTCTTTGGAATATACACAACTTGCTAGGTAATAGGGTTAACTATATATTCAGCCTTACTAGTTAATGCCAAATTATTTTCCAGAGTGGTTATACCGATGGTAACTTTTAGTTCAAATTTTTGCTAAAACTTGATAGTGTCAGGCTTTAAAACTTTTGCCAATTGGTGGCTGTAAATTGTTATCTCATGCAGTTTTAATGTTCATTTCCTTGAATACTAATGTGATGGAGCATCTTTTCCTACTATTTGGCTGCTCTGATTTCCTCTCCAGCACCTTTTGCCTACTTTTCTGTTTGATTGGCAGTCTTTTTCCTGGTATATTCAGGATATGCAAATAGCATCTTTTGTTAGTTAGACATGTTGCATATTTCTTTTCCCAGTATGTAGCTTGTTTTTCCACTTTCTTTATGGTGTGCCCTTTAAGGAACAGTTGAATTAATTTTAAAGTAGACAAATCCAGTCTTTTATATTTATGCTCTTGGTTTCTTGTGTAATGAATTCTTCCCTCATTCAAGGACATAATGATAATCTCTGCTCTTTGCTTTTAAAAAATTTTTTTTAATGTTTTTTATTTATTTTTTAATGTTTTATTTATTTATTTTTATTCTCTCTGTGTCTCTCAGAGAGAGACAGAGCATGAACAGGGGAGGGGCAGAGAGAGAGGGAGACACAGAATCCGAAGCAGGCTCCAGGCTCTGAGCTGTCAGCACAGAGCCCGACGCACGGCTCAAACTCACGAACCGAACCGTGGGATCATGACCTGAGCCGAAGTCGGACGCTTAACTGACTGAGCCACCCAGGCGCCCCTCTGCTCTTTGCTTTCAAAACATTTTTGATTTTGACTTTTACAGTGAAGTCTTAATGCACTTGTCCCAGTGCCTTTTATTGACTAGCTTCCTTGGTCTGTAAAGGCAGTTCTGTAATTTATCAAGTTTCCATGTATGTATGGTTCTACATTTGGTCTTTATATTCTGTGCTATTGGTCTGTCCCAACTCTACATTGTCTTAAAGGATTTTAGTAAGTTTTGATTTCTGGTAGGATAAATCCCCAACTCTTCTTCAGGAGTTAATTATATTTTTTTTATCAATAAAAAAGTTTCTTCCCTTCATTTTGAGTGGATCCAAAATTAAACATTACATAAGGAATTAATATTCAAATGCCTCACAAGAAGTACATAGCTGGAGAACTAGGGTAAAGATGTTTAGGATTGCAGCTATTTTGGCCAGAGTACAGCATTCTTAATCTGCATAATATGGGCATTTCCTGCCCCCTGCCCAAGTTCATTAATTATGTTATGTTTTGTTTGTTTTGTTTCAGCCAGTAATGTCAATACTAGATAGGTAATTCACTAAATGCTTTATCAAGGCCTCTAAGCTTACTTTGTCCACAGAAAGTTGCTTGTTTTCATGTAGGCTCTAGAAAGGACTCTGGTGAGTTTTCAAGTTGTCTAGGAAAAAATACAATTACCCAGGAGGCATTTTGGGGGTAGTGTGCAGGGATGAGAATCCATACAACTAGTTGGTATTTAAATAAGATACATTTAAACAGGAAAAAAAGTTCAAGTGATATGGTTGTTACATATTGATTGTTTTTTTTTTTTGTTAGCGTGCTAAAAGAAGACACAAAATCTTAAAAACAAGCAAGGTATGGAATATATAACTTGTATATTCTAAACAGCACAAAAAATATTAAATAGTGAAACCCAACCTGAGTAATCTTTGTTCCAGTAATAAATTTCATTGCTGCTATTGTTTCTTCTTCAGAAACGAGGAGTCCATCTAAATGAGTGAGAGTCTTTAATCTGCCAATAACACTCAGCCTTAATGTGGCTGGCTTGGGAGAAATACGAAAAGGTTAATTTTTACAAAATATTACATATGTTATGGCATGGAAAGGAGTGTGCTTTTTCATTCCTCCCATGTAATTCAAAATTATGCATCTCCCACTCTCATATATATCTAAAAATAAGGGCCTAACTTAGTTCTTCAGTAGCTGAAATTAAATTCTGTTTAAAAACTAATCTGTTTTGTTTGAAGCCAGATGACTTCTGGCTATAAGCTGTTGAAAAGTGTGATGAAAAGTGCTCAGAGAACAATGGCAGTGAACTCCTGTTCTTCTAGATCAGCAGTTAGCTCCGTGTGCAAGTCTCTATAGATCTTTAGCCCTTGGCATCTAGTTTGGCAACGGGAAGATAGCTGTACACATTCTGTGTCTGCTTTGGCAAAAGAAAAATACCCTTCAATTTTCCCGAGCAAAAAAGAAATAGAACAACGTAAACATAGTAACTTGGCCAATTTAACAGAACCAATCATTAGCCTCTTTTTAAAATATTGAACCCAGTCTTATATTCATTTTTGAAAAGCAAGGAAAGGAGGATTCTTGAAATTATTGGCTTGGGGCTTATTTTAAATCCTTGGAGATACCCTTGAATATAATCATTGAATACTGAAATTTCTTAGCACGAATCTGTGTATTTTTGTGATGAGAAAAAAATAGTGTTTAATCAAATTTCCTTTTATAGCAGAAAATAAGCCTCTATAATGCAGGTTTATCAGGGGAAGTAACAAATGTATTCCCTCCCTTAATAGTCTGTTTCTCTCACTGTATTCTATTATTCTTGGTCCCATGCTTCATTACAATAGGTTCTAGTACACTGAACTGTATAATCCCTCCCAAAGTTTGCAAATAGCAATGGTATCTAACACTCTTAAAGCCACCATACTCTCAAACTATTAGAGCTTATCAAAAAAAGCTTTCCTTATAGTAACATTTAATTCATTTGATCACTACACTAAATTCAACTTACAAAATACTTAAAGGAATTCTAGTAAAACAAAGATAGTTTGCCCATTTCTGCCTACTGCTGAATAGTACCAAGAAAATGGCTTAGAAATAAAAATGATTCTTTGCTTTTTTATAAATACATCTGCTGCGTACCTTTTGCCATGGATTATGCCTAATATCAAGAGTAAGAAGGCTTGCGGTGTGTTTGCATAACATATTTATTTCATCACCAGACTTTTTCAGTTGATTCCAGCTCAAGTCTAGGTGCTTGAGTTTCATCAGACCTCTGAATCCCTCCAGCGTTATCACATGGTTATGGCTTGCATCCAAATATTCAAGGTTATACTGCAACACATACAAATAGAAGTGGTGCTGAAAAGGGTCACAGTTTCTGTTTACAGAGTTCTTGTCTCTATGAGTCACTAAGTATTTACATGCTTTTTGGTAATTCTTACAGAAAACCTACACAGTAGATATATTGCATTATGGTATCAACATATGTATTCTCCCAAAGAGCTACAGGTCTTATATTTTTAGCCCTCAATTCTCACTTCACCCTTCTAAGGTAGAGAGGCAGGTATTTGTTTTCCTAGGAAAGAAACTGAAGAGTAACTGACAAGATAATTTATCCCCCCAAAACAAGGAATTATACTTTTACTTTCTGGGCTGCTGGTTTATACCATTGAACCCATGGCCTGGTTAAAAAAGATTCACCTTCAGAGGTAGAAATTTCAGCTCAGGTCATGATCTCACAGTTTGTGAATTTGAGCCTCGCATCAGCTCCACCCTCGGTGTGGAGACTGCTTGGGACTCTCTCTTGCTCCCTCTTTCTCTGCCCCTCCCTTGCTTGCTCTCTCTCTCTCAAAATAAATAAATAAGCTTAAAAAGAAAAAAAAAAGAGCCACTGAAAACATTGTTTCAATTATATGCACACATAGTCTTACACAAAACATTGTATTACATAGAAATTTGTATCCCTTTCACATTCATGCATCATTAAATATTCTTTAAAATGGTTTTGGATAATATTCCAATATTGTACTGATTGTATAATATTCCAATAAGTGAATAATTAGGATTATTTTAAACATATTACTATGAACATTTATGTGGCTTCTAATTCTTGGCAACACTACCACAAACATCCATGATCATGAGACTTTAACTGAGACTCTCATGTTTTTTCAGAAGAGATTTTTAAAAATGTGATTCTTAGTTTGGATTTCTATATTGTTAAAATTTTTGATAAATACTGCCAAATAATATTCAAGGATGTTTGTACCAATTTTTTCTTCCAACAGTAGAATATGAGAATGTTCATTTTCTTAAATACCCACCAATTCATCTGCCTTATTTTAATTTACATTGCTTATGACCGGTGAAGTTGAACATCTTTCCATGTGTTTTGTATGAGCCATTTTTAAATTTTGGTTTTGTTTCTTGTGTCTTGTCTTTAGACATTTATCTATTCAGATATTCATCTAGTTATTTGTAAGAAGTCTTTAAGACTTCAATTTGTTACTTCTATTTGTTGCAAATAAAATTTTCTTTTAAGGTGTATACTAATTCAGACTTAGAACAAAGAAGAGATTAAGAACTTTAAGAAGATATTTTGCAACATATTTTTAAAAATAAAAAGTAATATTACTATGGATTAAAAATGAACTTGATTTCTTTAAGGACATAAAGTCCTTAGACTTAGAACAGTTTTTTTGGCTTTATAAAGATTTACTACATGGCCTGTCTTTTCCCAGTTTTCATCATAAAGTGGTAAAAACTTGTCCCAAATTCTGGCACTTACATGCAGACTAGCATTTGGGAACCATGCATCATAAAAAGATAACTGTCTTCTTTCCTTGAAAAGGAGGATAGGATCTTCATTTTTGTAATCCCAAGATATAAAACAGATATTAAGTATTTTCAGTTTTGTAGCAGAGTTTTCTGTCTTAATAGTTCTTGTGCTTCAGTTTAAATCCTTAAATCACAGTATAGCACAGCCAATTTACAAAGATTAAAACCCACAACACCTCCTTTAACTATTCTTGGGGATAATGGTTCATTCTCTAAATATAAATTAGCTCTCTCTAGACATCAAGAACACTTTAACAATAAGTTTTTCATTGGAAGAGATAAGACAGAAGTATTATTTCAATAAAAAATTAGGCACATAATCCAGATTAAGATTGCAAAGAGCTATATATATATATATAATATATATATATATATATATATATATATATATATAATCTATATATATATATATTTGTCTTTCCCCGGCCTACTCTGACTATGGTGGAGCTATTTTCAGAGAAACAAATCTGTTCTTATTGCTTTCTTTCAGATACTCTTTTCCTGATAGTTCAGGTGAGCGAATGACAAACATGCAGCCTAGGACTTTTTAATTTATTGTATGGATGTCTTGTTTAGACTTTTAAAAACGCTATAAAAACCATAGAGTATATATATGTTTTCATCATTAACGAAGCCAAGTCTTCCATTATATAAACAGTGTTAGGTTGGGTATTTTGATTTACAAGGCAAGGCCAGGATGATGAACACTTAAGAATAATATATTTATTTTCTGCAACCTTGTAGAAGCAACTTGTAGCATGCAAGGCAGGTATGGAAACTCTCTATGTTAGAGACATGCTTAAGGAAAATTAGAGTAAAAATGAGATATCTCCAAGGTAAATTAAAAAAAACTTAGAAGACAATAAGAATGAATGTGAGGGGTGCCTGGGTGGCTCAGTCAGTTGAGCGTCTGACTTCGGCTCAGGTCATGATCTTGCAGTTTGTGAGTTCGAGCCCCACGGTGGGCTCTGTGCTGAGAGCTTAGAGACTGGAGCCTGTTTTGGATTCTGTGTCTCCCTCTCTCTGCCCCTCCCCCACTTATGCTTTGCCTCTTTCAAGAATAAATAAACATTAAAAAAAAAATAATTCAAAGAATGAAGGTGAGTGATTAAACTAGATCATAACCTTTTGTAATGCCAAGATAAACATAATTCATATTAAACACACATACAAAACTCATTACTGGAGAATAAAGAGGTGGAGGCAGCATAAGTTTTCAATCTCTCTGAATCCCCACACAAAAACAGAATAAATAAATAAACCCAAATTCCATGGACAACGTTTATAACAAAGTTACATGACAAGGTAGCCCAATAAGACCCCAAAGAAGTCGTAGGAATAAACCACCAACAACCACAAGCCCTATGGGGTATCCATGCCTATGTGAGAGGAAGCAGGGACCGTCAGGCAGCATCTGATGGACCTGAGAACAAGACAGACCCCAAAAGGCTGCCAATGTTTACTGGAAAGTATGGGAGCCAACCTGAGTACAACTGGGAGAAGTTCTGCCCTCTTCATTACTGAGTGCATGCATGGGACCCACAGGAGAAAGGTCTGAAGCAGCTGGGGCAGTCCAGCACTTATGGATCTTAAAACTCCCCTAGAAGGCCCCCTTCTAGAACAAAATCCTTCTCAAAGAAGAAACTCAAAAATTAAACAGGGTAAGGACAAAAAACGCAAATAAACGATAAAGTTCAGAGCAAAGTGGAGGAAGAGAGTACAGTCGGGAAATGTCAGAAAGTAAGCGCTATAATTTTTTTTAAAGCAAAAATAAACAACAGAGGAGGGAGATCTGTGAAGGTAGGAAAGCTTTCCCTAACTCCACTTCGTTTTAGAAGTTAAGAAAAAATATTTCATTAAAAAATGAGCAGCAGAAAAGTATTGAGATCAAATCCCAAAGTTAGGAGAGCAGGAGGGAGAGGGAGAGGGGTGGGGGTGCAGAAAGGAGTGAGAGACATTGCTGTTGGCAATAAAAGAACACCAGAAAGATATGCTCAGAACTTATCATGACTATTAACTTACTATTTTAAAACAAGCAAAAAGATGTTAAGAATGATACAAGATAAAAAATAACAATATAAATATGGATTAGAAAAACTCAGTAGTAAGGTGAAAGAACCCATAAAATAATTTGAAATAAAAGAAAAACATTTCAGAAACAAATAGTCAAACACAAAAGCAAGTAAAACAATAGGTAATGCTTTAAGATAAACAGAAGGTAAAAAAAAAATTGTAAAATCAAATCGACTTAAAATTTTAAATTAAGAAATAGAAAGGACACAAGAGAAAGTGACAAATAGTGAAGATAGGTAAAGATTCCACATGTGGATAATGTGCATCCCTGAAGAAGAAAACTGAAGCAAGGAAGCAAAAAAAAGAGGCTTAAAACTTTCGATTTAAAAAAAGGAAAGAAAAAATGATTTTAATCTGTATTTTGGAAGAGCATACTGTGAAGCTGAAATACTGGCCCAGGCGACCAATACCAAGACATATTCTAGTAAAATTACTAAACTTAAAAAAAAAAAAACTTAAAAAGTTTTTTGGCCATCCAGAAGAAAAAAGCATGTGACTTATGAGGGAAAAATTGTACACTGTCATCAGACTTTTCTACAGCAACAGTTTATGTCAGAAGAAACAAGTAACATTTAAGATGCCCAAGGAAATAAATTGTGAGCCAAGGATTTTATATCTAGCAAAACTGCCTTGCATGTGTAGAGGATATAGAAAAACTATTATCTACATGCAGTAGTGGAAGGGATATTGTCCCCATAAGCCCTTCCTGAGGAATCTATAATAGAATATTTTTCAGACCATCAAAATGTTTAGAGAGATACCAACCTAAGGACTAGTGACAAGAATTAAATATACAGTTACCAAACAACTAAAAGGGAGAGTGTACAAAGTGCAAGGCTACATGTTCTGACAAAGTATATACAGAATGATCATTTTGATTCATTTTTAAAATGAATAATGGAAAGAACATATACAAAATAAAAAAATCTTTCCAGTAATCATATTGATGAGAGTATCAGGGCTGTTATTCTGAGACTGTTGTGTGTGTAATAAGGGATAAAACAATGAGCAGTTATTAAATAGTCCACTGCTATCAATTTGTACCCTTGAAACTGAGGATTATTGGTGTGAGAGAAAGAAAGATATTGATGTAAGTAACAGAGAAGAGGTTAAGCTAAAAGATTTTCAGTATTGAATCTGAGTTGGAAATACCAATATAAATACATGAGGTTAGTTTTAGTTATACATACATATATAGTCACACACACACGTGTGCGCACGCGCACACACACACACACACACACACACACCTTCCCCATAATAAGTTCTGTCCAATGGAAAGACCTAGAAACAATGACCAACCCAGACTGTGGTCCTGAAATACCACTTTTCTCTAAAAGAAACTAGGGCTCCTTGAAGAAATGGCTGATCCCATGTCTACAAAAGAAAATACAGAAAATGGACATGGAACATCTTTTATGCCAGGTGGCAAAGAAGCTATCAGAGACCACTATGGTCATGGCAAAAGAAGCTAACTTTAAGATGATTCCATTGGTTAAGACGATACAATTTGAGCTTCAATCATGATAATAATTGAATGGATGGACTCTCATCAAATGTGTTTAAGACCCTGCATTCCTAATGATATTAAAACAAAAAAGGAATTGCTTGTCTTTGGGAGATCACAAAGAACCATTCATTATCTTCATATAAAGGCAAATAAACACCTATTCTGCATTTTCTACATGAGTGGTACCACTGGGTAACCAAATCACAGAAAAGGGGAAATGTCTTTACGTAAAAATATTCTAACCAATAAATGAAAAAGAAATGATAGAATAGAAATATTGCCATTTTGTAATCACTAATGAGTTAATGGATATAGACATTAATAATGGTACCAGCATGAGAAAAGTGAGTCAACCACACATTATCTGATTCTTACAGTCTTACCAGAGGAATGGAACCTGAGTCTGATCCAATTTCTGGATTTAGTTGCCAAATTGTAGAAAATACTGAGGGTGGGGGCTTGTAGGATTGTATCATAAGCAAATCAGCAGGGTCCAAATTGTGGGACACTCTTAGGATTGGAAGGTCAAAGCATTTCTACAGATAAACTATGGGGAGTGGAAGGGGAAAGAAGGAATTATAAGAGAAACCTATAAATTAAAAGAGACTTAAACAATTTTTAGAATGGCAAAACCAAACTATTGTACTAGGTAGGGATGCACATTTGGGTGATGAAACTATGGGGGAAAATGCAGGGAGAGGATTACTGGAGAGGTCAAGATAATGATTTCTTGAAGGGATGGGGCATATATAGAAGGGGCTTATGTTGTAGTTTACAAAGTTCTATTCCTTGACCTGGGTGCTAGTTACAAGCACATTCACCTTATAATAATTTACTAAGCCATGTGCTTGAAGTATGTAATTTTCTGTATCTGTTTTTTTAAATTATTATTTATTTTGAGAGAGAGAGAGAGAGCAGGTATGTGGAGGAGAGACAGAGAGAGAGGGAGAAAAACAATCCCAAGCAGACTCCACACTGTCAGCATGGAGCCTGATGCAGGGCTCAAACCCATGAACTGTGAGATCATGACCTGAGCTGAAATCAAGAGTCGGATGCTTAACCAACCAAGCCACCCATGCACCCCTGTATCTGTTTTATTTTACAATAAAAAGGTGAAAAAAATACACACAGATTATTTCCTCCCTCTGATCACCCCTAACATTCCCGTAGTCATTTTTCAAGACATAGTTATATATCAGATACTTGATGTATCTGATCTATCTAGATATATCTATCTACCTTTGCTAATCTTAAAATTTGAAAACACCACTTAGGCATATTTGTCCAGTTCTCTTATCTGTAAAATGTCCACAGTAATATTAATCTAATAAGTAGGCTGTGAAGCTATGATGTTGAAAGAAAATTTTCCGTCAAAGGAGAACAACAAAACTGTACTACAGAATACATGCTGGGAAGCTGGCTAAGCTCACTCACTATCTAAGTGCCTTGCATGACTTAAGAGTTTACTCATCAAATTTTGTGCCTAAGCAGAATAATTATGGCTGTCATAACCTCTGGAACCATTGGCAAATCATCAGAAAAAAAGTTAAATAAAACATGCCAACCATTTACATATAGTCTTGGGACCTCTATTAAACTACCTTCTTTTTTTCTTAATGTTTATTTTTGAGAGAGAGAGACAGAGAGGAAACGTGAGGTGGGGAGGGGCAGAGAGACAGAATCTGAAACAGGCTCCAGGCTTCAAGCTGTCAGCACAGAGTCCGACCAGGGCTCAAACTCAAGAGCCCCGAGACCATGACCTGAGCCTAAGTTGGATGCTTAACCGACTGAGCCACGCAAGCACCCCAAACTGTCTTCTTTACTTAGCTGTATATCGAACCCAAACTATCAGGGATTCTATTAAAAAGGACCTCGGCTTACCAAAAGAAACAAGGAAGGGGGCTTAATACTAAAACTTAAGGTCAGTTAGCAAAGTAACAGTTCCAACCAGAGTGGGAGAGGCAGCAACGCAAGGGCTTTGATATGGTTGAAAGCAGCAGGTAGGGAATGAAGAGCTGAGGATGATGATATATTCTGAAACGGTATGTCAGTGGCCTGGGACCCATGGAAACAGGGGATGCTGGGTTGGAGTTCTGGAGCCACATATGTAATTATTTTTGTTATATGATACATAACAAAGAAAACAAAAGCCAGATAAGATGCTTAGCTATGTGTACATGTGCATTACTGTATTTGTCCTATTATCTGTGAGAGGGTGAACACAAGTTCAACAAGGTCCGTGCGGGTGACATTCAGGTAGAAAGAACAAGGCAGAAGGAAAAGAGAAATAACAACATGAACAATGAACAAATGGGAAGAATTGACAGCCTTCAATATGAAGTAGTAAACTAGAGAATGAAGAAATAAGGACTCAGGAGCAGAAAAATAAGAATGAGAAAACAATGGAAATGACAATTTCCAAAAGACATTTTAAAAACAAATCTGGGGTAGTTTTAATAAATTTATTTTCAAGTAGCTAGAAATCAGATATGACCACAGGCGTATAATTGGTTTTCCAAATGGAATCTGAATCCAAGACCTATTTTAGACAAAGTAACATCATAATGTATGTATGTTTGTTCCCAATTTGAGCTGTATAATCCTGAATATGGTATATTTGAGGTCATAATTACAAAAATAATTTATTAAATTAATAATTTTATTTTACTTAAATAGTTTCAAAAGGACAGTTCTTACCAAGTGGTATACATCATCTAAACAGGTAAATTCATTAAAGCTGATACTAAGTTTTCGAAGTCCTGTTAACTTGGAGAGATCTCTCAATTTACTCAAGCTGTTTCCATGTAGATTCAGACTCTGAAATAAATGGAAATATAAATTAAAAAATAAGACAGATTACATTCTATATCATAGTTTTTTAACATTGAGAGAGCGCCAATAAGAAATATATCTAATGTATGATTTTAAAAGTATAGTTTATAATAGCATCACTGGGCCCTGTTCTTGATTAATTTGATTTTCCACTTGAGTCTAAAAACAATTTCTTTTTGAAAGAGAGCAAGAGCGTATGTGTGCACAAGTGGGGGGAGGGGTAGAGGGAGAGGGAGAGAGAGACTTTTTTTTTTTTTAATTTTTTTTCAACGTTTATTTATTTTTGGGACAGAGAGAGACAGAGCATGAACGGGGGAGGGGCAGAGAGAGGGCGACACAGAATCAGAAACAGGCTCCAGGCTCTGAGCCATCAGCCCAGAGCCTGACGCGGGGCTCGAACTCACGGACCGCGAGATCGTGACCTGGCTGAAGTCGGACGCTTAACCGACTGCGCCACCCAGGCGCCCCGAGAGAGACTCTTAAGTAGGCTCCATGCCCAGCACGGAGCCCAACTCAGGGCTCAATCTCACGACTATGAAATCACGACATGAGCTGAAATCAAGAAGAGTCAGACACTTAACTGACT
The DNA here is from genome assembly GCF_007474595.2 of Lynx canadensis. Classification (NCBI taxonomy): domain Eukaryota; kingdom Metazoa; phylum Chordata; class Mammalia; order Carnivora; family Felidae; genus Lynx; species Lynx canadensis. The sequence goes on along the minus strand of NC_044308.2, from coordinate 106,693,562 downwards.
TAAAAATTCTTTTTAGAAAATAGCTAAATACATTGTTAAGACATTTATTAAGGCACATCTATTTCTCACGCTAGCCAGTGAACGATATAGGCCCTAAAGACTTTGGGTATTGGCTAGGATACCTCATAAGAGAGAAGATGGCAAGGATACACCTTGATTGGACAAAACTGTATGAAGGCACAGGACTAAGGAAGAGACGCTGCGTATGCTAAAGTAGGAGGACAGACACTCAAAGAAGGAGGTAGGAAAGTGTTTCCATATCAGAATTTGGCCTAGACTTTTCCTGTCCATTTGATCCCGGGCTAAACAAAAATGAGTGCTATTACAGTTTTTTTTTTAATATTTAGAGGATACCCTGATGTCTACATATTTTTCCGTCTTTACACTACACCATTGTGAAAGGTATCAAGTGAAGATTATGTTTATGCATAGTCTACAGAATAAGCAGTGGCACAGGAAAAATGTTTTAATATAATTTAATATAAAAATGTTTTCATATAATTAAAAATGTTTTAATATTCACAACAAATTAGTATTATGATAAAATCAAGCATCTACTTCCCAACTCTCTTCACTCACCACCACCATCTTATGCCCTATTATACTGTGGATATAACCAAATTCTTGGCAGGGAGAAACATCTAAATGTCAAATAGTTGTCAAAATTTAGTTAAAATTGTTAAGAAGGGTCAATTTATGCAGAGTAATTTATTCTACAGGTCACATTTTGGTATCTACAGATACCTTACACTTAACATGTCCAAACTGAATTCATCATTTTCCATACATATCTGCCTGGTAGTCTATTTTTTCAATCCTGATTAAGAGTTTGACTATCTATCCAACAGTTATTGTTGACCACCCCGTTTTCCTCTTTTCCATATGCATTTGATTCTAGAAATGTTTCTCAAACCAACCATTCCATACCATTACTACTAAAAGTGTCTTAGTTCAGACTATTATTGTCCTTTGGACTACTACAATAGTATCCACTGGCTATCCATACCATCAGTCTGTCTTTAGCTAAATCTAACCACAAGTTGCCAAAGTTAGGGTCTTTACAAACACAGGGCCTGTTTCTTAAAGATAAACTAAAATTTTAAAATTTGCCTTTGCAAATCCATCCTCTTGTGGCTATAACCTCCAACCTACACCTTTACCTTCTACTATTACACACCTTATGTTCATAGTCAACCTATGTTCCCTAATAACACTAGGATCTTTCAAAACCATGTGCTTCTAGGTAGAGAATTTCCTCTGCCTGGAAGACATAAACAACTGAATTTCTCATATCTTTCAAAAATCAACACAAAACTTATCTTCTCTCTATGGAACTCTCCCAGAAACTCCAAACTTCCTATATTTGTATACATATCTGTCTCCTCTGCTAAAATGATGTCCTTGAGATAGGGAAAATAACTCATTGAGCCCCCAATGCTTAACTCATTGCCTAAAACATAGCAAATGCTCAGTAAATGCTAGATGAATAAATCGGTGCAAAAGCCAGACATACAAGCCAGACATACAACTAATAACTATATTCTTTTTTATTCAGGTATAATTAGCATACAGTGTTATATTAGTTTCAGGTGTATAAGATAGGGATTCACCAATTTATACATTTCTCAGTGCTCATCACAATAAGTGTACTCTTAATCCCCTTCACCTATTTCACTCATTCCCTCCCATCTCCCACCTTTATTTCTATATATTTTATTTATTTTTAGGTGTCCTAAAAAACTCAATCTAGAGGGGAAGACTGAAAAGAAAATAAGAGGTGTGTGTGTGTGTACCCTCTGTTTCTCTTATAGTAATGGCACAAAGGAAGGAGAATAAAGGGTGTGATGTCTAAACATTCTTGTTGTAGTATCCATTATTTTTACTAGAAGCCCTAGAAGGTTTTTCTGGCTTTTAGGCAGTATATGCAAATTTAGGATGAGAGGTTCTTCCATTCTTATGTTATGGGTATTGATCAAATTAAGGCAGTCAGGTGGAAGTCACGAGCAAGCCAGGTATTCTGAAGTCTTATTCTCCTCCTCACTGTTTTTTATCTTACAAACCAAAGATAATTAAAGAAGGCCTACCTTTTTTTAAAAACTATTGCTGTTTTTTTTAACGTTTATTTAATCCCTTTAAATCTATAGAAATGTATGTTGTGGAAGCTCAATCCAATCAAACTCATGCATTTAAACTTTTTATTACTAAAGCTTTATTATAAAAAATTTATTAATTATGAACTCTTTACCTTATAGGGCAGAAACAATAATTTCTCCATGTCAACTCAAAGAATGTTCTTATAATCGCTATACTGCACATTTATGATGCAGATGGTGGTACTGCCATCATGTCATGAAGCTTTCTTTCCTCCCTAATAATAACTGGTTAAGGTCAAACTTAATCTCCTAGACTTGAAGATTTGGTGGATGGTGACGACATAGTTGGACCAAAGCAACCCCTTGAAAAAAGATGTTTTCTAAATATTTTCAGAAGCAGACTCAAAACTATTGACCACACTTCTTATTTTCAAAAATATTTTGGGGGCCCCTGGGTGGCTCAGTCAATTAAGCATCTGACTCTTGATTTCAGCTCAGGTCATGATCTCATGGTTCATGGGATTGATCCCTGCATCGGGCACTGCACTGACATCACTGAGCCTGCTTGGGATTCTCTCTCCCCTGCAACTCTCTGCCCCTGCACTATTCACTCACTCTCTGTCTCTGTCTCTGTCTCTGTCTCTGTCTCTCTCTCTCTCAGTCAAAAATAAAGTAAATAGGGGTGCCTGGGTGACTCAGTCTGTTAAATGTCTGACTTTGGCTTAGGTCATGATCTCACAGTTTGTAGGTTTGAGCCCCGCGGCAGGCTCTGTGCTGACAGCTGGAGCCTAGAGCCTGCTTTGGATTCTGTGTCTCCCTCTCTCTCTCTCTCTGCCCCTCCCCTGCTAGTGTTCTGTCTCTCTCTGTCTCTCAAAAATAAATAAACATTAAGATAAAAAATAAAATAAAGCAACATTAAAAATTTTTTAAACATTTTTTCATTCTCTTTTTGTTTTATATAGTCACTTGAAAAAATTGTCTTCATAAACAAGTGATCTAGAAATGTCACATTGGAACAGTGTAATTGACTTTCAAGATAAAAATAATTTCTGAATATTTATCTGTATCTCAGCTTTCAGGGCACACATAGAAAGATAATGTCATGTGAGAATAACTTGTCTTCTCAAGTATCAATCAGATACTTGTCTTCTCAGTGTATCAGATATTAATTTGCTTGCTACTTCTGCAGTTCAAGCAAACCCACTTTGTAAGAGCCATTTGCTGTAAAGATACTGTTTTTATTTTATTTTATTTTATTTTATTTTTTAAAGTTTATTTATTTATTTTGAGATAGAGAGGGAGAATCAGCAGGGAAGGGGCAGAGAGAGTGGGGGACAGAGGATCCGAAGCAGCATCCATCCTTTCCTCAAGACACCACTATTTTCAGCTTTTAGAAAATTATCACAATATTCTTATTTTGTTAGCACAAGAAATTCTATGAACAGTTGTCAGAAAATTGTAGTAAATATACTACTATAGATTTAAAGTGTACCCCTTGGATTTGGCCCTCTTGTGCAATGCACACTGAACCATCTTATATTGCTGCCCTGGTGCTGGGGATATACATATTGAAGAATAGTCACAGCCTCAGCCACTGTGGAATTTACAGTCTCGGAAGGACACAGAGCATATAACAAAGGAATCTGATGCAGACTCAGAGGTAAGAGAAAACTTTGCTTTAGTATAGATCTAAAAGATGTGTGGGAATTAACTAGGAGAAGGGGGTCAGGGGAGAACATTCCATGCAGAGGACTAGAAAGTGCAGAGGATCTGTGTTGGATGCAAGCAGAATGCATTTAAGAAACAGAAAGGAGGCTGAGCATGGAGAACTAAAGAGAGGGTAATATTGAAAGAGTCTGGAAAGGTAGGCCAGGATCCAGGCCATTCAGAATCTTATAGGCCATATTAAGGACTTTGGTTTTACTTTTAAAACAATGGAAAATCATTTGAAGATTTCAAGGAAGAGTGGTAAGGGGTAACAAAGATATGAGCAAATTTGTATCTTGAAAAGATTGCTCTAGCTTGCAGAATAAATTGGGGGCTCAAAGTGAAAGCAGGACAAAGCCTCTATTGTACAGCTCTAGGTGGTACCCTCTAACCCCCATATTGAGTTATATTCAGTTATGAATGGCACCCAAAGAACACATTAATAGAATATAATGTGAATTGCACTTCCTGGAGTTGTGCAATGTTGAATGACAGAGTATTAGAAGGCTATGGCAATAGTCTAGGTCAGAGATAATGGTAGTTTGCATAGAATGGTAGCAGATTTGAAGTGGACAGACCTGAAAGTGAAGGTATGGAGGTAGACTTCATATCTCAGTAGAGTTGCCTCATAGTAAGTTGCTTCAACATAGATCAATGGAACAGAATAGAAAACCCAGAAATGGACCCACAACTATATGGTCAACTAATCTTCGACAAAGCAGGAAAGAATATCTGATGGAAAAAAGATAGTCTCAACAAATGGTGTTGGGAAAACTGGACAGCAACATGCAAAAAACTGAAACTGGACCACTTTCTTACACCATACACAAAAATAAATTCAAAATGGATGAAACACCTAAATGTGAAAATCCTAGAGGAGAACACAGGCATCAACCTCTTTGACATTGGCTGTAGCAACTTCTTACTAGGCATGTCTCCAGAGGCAAGAAAACAAAAGCAAAAATGAAACATTGGGACTTCATTAAGATAAAAAGCTTTTGCATAGCAAAGGAAATAATCAACAGAACGAAAAAAGCAACCTTTAGAATGGGAGAAGATATTTGCAAATGATATATCTGATAAAGGATAAGTATCCAAAATCTATAAAGAATTTATAAAGTTCAACACTCAAAAAACAAACAATTCAGTTAAGAAATGGGCAAAAGACATGAATAGACATTTTTCTAAAGAAGACATCCAGATAAGTAACAGACACATGAAAAAATGCTCAACATCACTCATCATCAGGGAAATAAAAATCAAAAGTACAATGAGGTATCATCTCACACTTATGAGAACGGCTAAAATTAACAACTCAGGAAACAACAGATGTCGGCAAGGATGTGGACAAAGGGGAATCCTCTTACACTGTTGGTGAGAATGCAAACTGGTGCAGCCACTCTGGAAAACAGTATGGAGGCTCCTCAAAAAGATAAAAATAGAACTACCCTACAAGCCAGCAATTGCACTACTAGGTATTTACCCAAAGGATAAAAAAATATTGATTTGAAGGGACATATACATCTTGATGTTTACAGTAGCATTATTAACAATAGCCAAATTATGGAAAGAGCCCAAATGTCCACTGACTGATGAATGGATAAAGAAGAGGTGGTGTATGTGTGTGTGTGTGTGTGTGTGTGTGTGTGTGTATACATAATTCCATTATATATGGTGGTATATATATATTCCATTATATATCTATATATACATATTAGATTAGATATATATATATAGATATTAGAATATCTATAGATATAGATATTCCATTATCTATCTATATATTCTATTATATATCTCTATATAATGGAATATTACTCAGCCCTCAAAAAGAATGAAATCTTGCCATTTGCAATGATGTGGTTGGAGCTAGAGTGTATTATGCTAAGCAAAATAAATCAGAGAAAGACAAATAACATGATTTCACTCATATGTGGAACTTAACAAAACAGATGAACATACAGGGAAAAAGAGAGAGAGGCAAACCATAAAACAGAGTCTTAACTATTGAGAAAAAACAGGGTTGCTGGAAGGGAGGTGAGTGGGGGGATGGGCTAAAGGGATGATGGGTATTAAGGAGGGCACTTGTTATGATGAGAACTCAGTGTTACCTGTAAGTCATGAATCACTGAACTCTACTCCTGAAACTAGTATTACACTATATGTTAACTAACTAGAATTTAAATAAAAACTTGAAAATAAGTAAATAGATAAATAAATTAAAATAAATTAATTAAATAAAGTATGTCACTTCAATAGTAACTTAAATTGTTAATTAATTTTGTAAAGATAAATCTCTAATATTCTATGTTGACTAATCCTGGGAACTGATTTGAAACTTAACTGTCTTAGTCATTTAAAGAAAACTTTTTTTTTTTCAGTAATAAAATCCCTTGTAAATTAGAAGGGTACCCTCTAGGCTTGTACTGTCCTGTACAGTAGCTACTAGTCACATGTGGCTTTTGAGCACTAATGTGGCTCGTCTGATTTGAGATGGGCTGCAAGTGCTGTCATCTGCAAATATACTCCAGATTTCAAGGACTTAGTATGAAACTGATGACTCTCCATATTGATTGCATATTGAAATGTTAATATTTTAGATATATTGGATTTATTAAAATTAATCTTACTTTTAATTAAAAAAATTTCTTAACATGGCTAATAGAAAATTTTCAATTACATATATGGTTTATATTATATTACTACCGACAACACTGATCTGATCTAGTCCACAAAGAAGGAGAGGTCAAGGTCCTTTTAATTTTGACAGTATGATGACTGGCATCACCAGATAGGTGCTTTAGTATCTTTAGACTTCTTATGGTAGATTATGATTCCAAATTCAAGGTTTCTGTCCCCAAATTTTATTCCTTATAATACTCACCATAATATGACTGTAAATGTTAGTCTTGGCAAGGGAAAGTATTGTTTTATCATCCAAATTAATAAGTTTTGGTCTGGGCTTGATCCTGGGATCCATTTTTATAACTTCATCATCAAATTGCAAATCCTGAGACAGTAATGACCCTTCTGAATTTTTTTTGCTTTCTTCTAGAATAACATTGTTGAATGAAGAAAATAAAGAGTGAGGCTTTACCTAAAAAAATTTATTAAAAATATTGAAAATTTGGTTGCTGTATTTATCACTTTGAATAAGAAATAGGCTATGTAGAAAGACTAAGTTTTTTTCATTTATATAATCATATCTATCATGATTAGAATCACATTAGAAAACCAGTGAGAGTAGATTAAAATTGTGGGCTAAGAACAAATATGTTCATCCCCTCCCATTGAAAAGTCCTTGAAAACTGGCAAAAGATAATTTTTAAATAGTTTTCAACAGTGGAGAGAGCGCCAACAAAAGACTAAGAATTGTGAGACATAAATCAGAGGGGACCAAACCGACAGACAAATGGGAGCAGAAATGTAACCTGTAGCCAAAACATATGTGGGAGATAAACCACTCTGAAGAACAGATCCAGAGAAATTTGATGTTCAGAGTGAACAAGTAAAATAGCAGTAGGATGCTCTAGGTAATTAGCAGGTGATTAAGTAATTATGGTAAAAACTGTGGATGAATGAGCATAAAAAACATAAACAGAAGTGGCTCTAGAAAAAAAATGGTCCATAAGAGAATTATTTTAAAATCTGGGGGAATAAAGCATCCCTAATAGAACAGGCTGCTATCGAAAAGAATTGAGTGGAGCGCCTGGTGGCTCAGTTGGTTAAGTGTCTGACTCTTGATTTCAGCTCGGGTCATGATCTCATGGTTTGTGAGTTCGAGTCCCACATTGGGCTCTGTGCTTGACAGCGTGGAACCTGCTTGGGATTCTCTCTTTCCCTCTCTCTTTCTGCCCCACCTCCACTTGTGCTGTGTCTCTATTTCTCTGTCTCAAAATAAATAAATAAACTTAAAAAAAGAGAAAGGAACAGGGTAACACTTTAGAGTCAAAATAAAAATAATTAGTGAAATGAAAGTATTCACTAAATGCTCTGGGAAACCGAATGGATATGGCAGCAGATCAAATTAGCAATGATCAAATTAGCAGAGGTTAATATTGAGGAAATCTTCCAGAATAATAGAATTTTTAAATGGAGATGTAAAATATGAGAGAGAGAAAGTTAAAAGAAATGGAGGATCAACTCAGAAAGTCCAGTGTTTAACCAATCAAGGTTCCAGAGGGCTGAGCACAGAATGGAAGAGAGAAGATAATGGAGGAATTAAGAGAAGAAAACTTCCCAGAAGTGAAGAAAGAACTGAGTCTTCAGATCAAAGAGCTAATGAAGTGGCAAGCAGATGGATGATGGAGCTAAGGTCTTTGCTGACATCAGTCACTGAACAGTCTCAACAGCCAGGACTGCCCACCTCTTGACTTCCTGTTATTTGAGTTATGTTAACTGTTTGTTTGGGTTTCTACTATTTGTCTGGGTCTTTGCTGAAAGCATACTTGACTGAAACAGTCTCATTCATAATAGCAACGTAAAAATATAAGTGCCTAAGTGCCCGGAATTACACTTAAAACCTGAGTAAAGAAAACGGTAGGGAGGACTTGAGTAAATGGAATAACTTATCATGTTCCTGGATGAGAAGTCCAATACTGCACAACAGTTTGTCCCAAATTAAGGTTTAAATTCAATACAATTTCAATCAAATCCTAAATAGGATTTTATTTATTTATTTATTTATTTATTTATTTATTTATTTTAAATTTACATCCCAGTTAGTTAGCAAATAGTGCAACAATGATTTCAGGGGTAGATTCCTTAATGCCCCTCACCCATTCCCTCTCCCACAACCTCTCCCGTAACCCTCTGTTTGTTCTCCATATTTAAGAGTCTCTTATGTTTTGTCCCCCTCCCTATTTTTATATTACTAAATAGGATTTTTTTTTAATTTTTTTTTTCAACGTTTATTTATTTTTGGGACAGAGAGAGACAGAGCATGAACGGGGGAGGAGCAGAGAGAGAGGGAGACACAGAATCGGAAACAGGCTCCAGGCTCTGAGCCATCAGCCCAGAGCCTGACGCGGGGCTCGAACTCCCGGACTGCGAGATCGTGACCTGGCTGAAGTCGGACGCTTAACCGACTGCGCCACCCAGGCGCCCCCTAAATAGGATTTTAAAATAAATCTTAACAAGCTGATTCTAACTTCTTTTTGGAAGAGAAAGTGCTCAAGAATAGCCAAGAAAAAATTTTAAAAGATGAGTGAGGGCAGGGAAAGGGAATTTACCCTGTCGCATATCAAAGTATATCATCAAAGTTGTAATAACCGAAACAATGTGGGAGGGGTCCAAGATTAGACAAAGAGATCAATGGAATAGAAGGATCTATAAATAAACCCCTTATATATGAAAATAATTTTAACAATAAAGATGGCACTTCAAAATAGAGCAAAAAGATGATGCTTGGTCAAGTAGCTATCCATTTTTAAGGAAAAATTATTTGATCTTCCTCCCTCACATGACATAAAATAATTTCCAGATGTACTTAAAAAAACTTAAAGTTGTAGAACAACCTATATAAGTACTGGAAGAAAATAAAGAAGATATTTATATAAGCCTTCTGTAATGAGACATAAAACCCAGAATCCATATCAGGAAATTTGGAGCGATCTGACCTCTTAAAAATTAACCAGGAAATTGCAAATTAATAATGACAAATAAGGTTTTGCTACAAATAGATTTAAAAGACAAGTGACATAAAATATTTGCAACGTATATATAAGATAAAGGATTAATATCCAGAATGCATATAAGGATTTTTCCAATCAATATAAAAAAATAGAGTCCAATAGAAAATAGTCAAAAGATGGGGTGCCTGGGTGGCTCAGTTGGTAAACTGACCGACTTTGCCTCAGGTCATGATCTCGTGGTTCGTGAGTTCAAGCACCGCATTGGGCTGGGTGCTGACAGCTCAGAACCCGGAGCCTGCTTCAGATTCTGTGTCTCCCTCTTTCTCTGCCCTTCCCCTGCACTCTCTCTCTCTCTCTCTCTCTCAAAAATAAAATAAACATTAAAAACATTTTAAAAGAAGAAAATAGTCCAAGGATATAACAAGTGATTTATAAAACTATAAATAATCCATAGCCTATTAAAGAATCAAATATCCTTTTCTTGCCCACAGAGTGGAAAAGTAAAAGATTGATAATATCTTGTTTTGGTAAGCATGCAAAGAAACAAGCTCTGTCACATACTGTTGGAAATTTGTAAAATGGCCAAGGCTTTGTGGAGAATACTGGCAAAATGTATCAAAATTTAAAATGTGTACATCCTTTGACTATCCAATTGTATCGATCTATTCTACAGAGAAACTTCCATATTTGTATAAGGATGAATATATAATGATATTCACTGAAATACTTTTTAAACAGTAATAAAACTGGAAACAACCTATATGTTTCATGAACAAGAGAATAGTCAAATAAATTAGATATTACTGGATAGAATGCAGTCACCAAAAGAATAAAGTATAGACCTATATGTACTGAAGTGGAAATATGTCCAAAACATGATTAAAGGCAAAAACAAATCACAAAATACTTAGATCTTGATTCTACTATGTAAAATGTTACATGCTGTTATATATGTAAATGCATAGAAAAAAACAGTGAAAGCAAACCCATGAAGTTGTTAATAGTGGATTTCTTCATGAAAGGGAGTGGTGCTGCAGGTGAGGTGAAATCAGATTTTATGTTTATTATATATCCTTCAATATAGTTTGAAGCTTTTTCAGTGAGACTATGGCCATATATTACTCATGTAACATATTTGCATATAAAAATGTTTAGGTGCCATAATGATTTCTTTTGAAAATGAACCCTTCACAGAATAACCACTGTATGTATGTTTACGTATAAATATATAGTATAAACTTGACACTACATTATTAGACTTCTGTTAATTACTATTTCTGTTCTTTTCTTACTTAAGGAATTCCAGTTTTAAAAATACATCCATACCATTGTAATATACTCAAATTCAACGATGTATTCTGGCAAAACAAGATCATGATCAAAGACAAACCACTTGCACTGCCGAATGCTGCAATCACAGTTTCTCTGTCCCATGATAGAATCTAGAGTAAAATCAATAACAAAACAAGAAAAACACTCTTCAAAATGAAACATAGTATACTTTTTTCATTATTACACAGATTAATAAACAATAAATTCAGTAAGTTCCAACTATTACGTTATTGAGATTGGTTTTTTTTTCTATTTTTCCACCCCTCCTAGACAGTTTAATTTTTTTTCTGCAGGTTTTTTTTTTACCCTTTAATTTTTAAGTTCTTAAAGTTGAGATATAGTTTACATATAACATTGTATTTGCTTTAGGATTACAACATAATTCGATACATGTGTACATGGAAAAATAATTATCACAATAATTATAGTTAACATCCGTCACCAAGGATAGTTACAATTTTTTTCTTGTGCTGAGAACTTTTAAGATTTACTCTCTTGGCAACTTTCAAATATCCAGTACAGTATTGCTAACTACAGTCATGCTGTACATTACAATCCCTAAGACTTTTTTAAATCTCAAAACTGGAAGTTTTTAACTTTTGACCATCCTCACCCATTTTGCCTCTTAGTTTATTTATTTGACTATTTAGTATGGCATAGGAAGGTGTGTATGAGTGCCACATAGACAGGGGGTGGATTGTGATGGTTGATTTTATGTGTTTACTCGTCTAGGCTATGGTGCCTAGTTGGTGAAATAGCAGTCTAGACCTTGCTACTAAAGTAATTTTAGATGTGATTAACATTTAAATTAGTAGGCTTTGAGTAAAGCGACAGTTTCTTAATTCTAGAAATTACTAGTCACCTTTTCACTACATAGACTAGTAGGGTTTAATTTTTTTCATCATGTCCTTTTCCTTTTCATACTTTGTCATTTTTCTATTCAAATATACTTTTGACAAATGTATTACTCAAAAACCTTTGTTGTTAAAAGTGGGTGGGTTTGGGGTGCCTGGGTGGCTCAGTTGGTTACGTCTCTGACTCTTGATTTCGGTTCAGATCATGATCCCAGGGTCATGGGATTGAGCTCCACATTGGGCTCCACACTGTGTGTGGAGCCTGCTTAAGATTCTTCTCCCCGCCCCCCTCTTCCTCTTCCCTGCTCGGGCTTGCTCTCTCTCTCTCAAAAAAAAAAGGACGGGTTTATCTTTTGAAATACATATAATATACATGAAATACATAGACTATACAAGAAATATATAATATATATGTAATATATATGTATAATATCACATATATGTATATAATATTCATATGATGTATGAAATACATACATAGTATATGTATAAAATACATGAAATTTCATATAACATTATGCATGGATGTGTAAATATAAAAGTTTACAAGGGTGACTAGGTGGCTCAGTTGGTTAAGCACCCGACTCTTGACTTCAGCTCAGGTCATGATCCCAGGGTCCAGCCCTGTGTCAGGCTCCATGCTAAGCATGGAGTCTGCTTAAGATTCTCTCTGTCCCCCCTCCCTCTGACTCTCTCCTCTGCTCATGGTCTCTCTCTCTCTCAAAAAATAAATGTTCACAAAATTAAAAATCTATACACACACATATATAAATGTCATTGAAGCAGGGAACAGAAAAATAGTTCATTAGTAGCCAGCACTAGATTTTTTTTAGAAAAGTTTACAAACTTTATTAAGTAGAGATTAAGCTCTACACATCTGTATTAAATACAAGCATTTTGTATTCAGAAAAATTAAAGCACATTTCTCTTTACGGCAGACATACTTAGTAAATATTTTCGAGGAGCAAACACTGAATTAACCATTGGATAGTTAGCTTGATTGATGGAGTCCTGTTCACGAGCCTGAACACTCTGGCCAAGGAAAACCTTTGTAATGAGGAGGATGCCTAAATATGAATAAAACATCATTTTAACAGTAATTCATTCTAGTAATTTTCCCATATCACCTTCCTTATTAGTCCCAGACTTGACTATGTGTTCTGTAAGGGCAGAGATCCTTGCTACCTTGTTTGTCATTGTATAGCAAAATAGAAACTCGGTAAATATTTGTTGAACAAATGAAATAATTATAAAAGAGGATTCCTGTGATTAAAGCAAAGCTTTACAGAAAAGGAATAAGGAAAGAAAATAAGTTAGCAATGTTTTTTATCAAGTGATTTGAAGTAAGAAACTTTTTGTTGTTGTTATTAACTGGGTAAAAATTCATCTCTGAATCATCAGCACCTAGCACATCACTTAGATCATGGGAGGCACTCAATACATGTCTACTAAATGGATAAACATTTCTTTTCCCTTTAGATTTCTAAGAAACCTTTGGATTCTCTCAATCCTAAGGATGTCTAGGAGTCACTGAATCCTATAATGTAACTTGTAATCACTAGACAAAACATTTAGATGACTTTTTTTACACTATACGAGTTACAGAATGCAAGCTGAAAGAACCTAACTGTTTTGGGAAACATTTCAGAAGGATCTAGAAAAACATGATGAGGTGTTTCTTAAGATGGGAATGGAAGAGCATGAGAAAAAAGAAGCAAATGGTTTTTTTTTAATAAGGAGTTCTTTCTATATTCAATTATCTGCTTAATTTTCTGATTATCATTAACTGAATGAAAGGCTGCAAGACACATGTAGTTTGTCATGAATAATCCTAGCAGAGCTCTAGTCTGGAACCTAGAATATCACTCTTATAGACTTAATTTAACCAAATTTCTGACTGCCCAGTCTTCAGTAGGTGTATAGTGGAGACCAAAGAATAGGTGTCCCTTACTTCCTGACCAGGTCAATTCTCCGTATTATATATTCTTTGGTAATATGCACTAACATTTCATCTTTGTTATGAAATTGTTATGTTATGAAAATTTTAATTTTACATTTATTTGTGTGCTTATTAATATCTGTCAATACCATAAAGGAGCAACTATGTCTGGTTTGTAAAGACTATATCCATACTACTACCAAGTGCCTAACACGTAGTAAACATTCCATAATACTGGTGGAACTGAAGCATGAACAGTGGAAGGGTGAAGCAAGAGCACCTAATGAGCTGGACTTTTCCCCAGTCTGTGGTTACAAGGGGACCTCTCCCAGAAGTGTCCTGCAAATTGACTCATATGCTTTTATCTATCTATATATTCAAGATGCAAATAAAGTACTGATCATTGTGAATAAAGTACCAAAATTTTATCTTCTATGAGGCAATTTATAAATAAATCTGTACACTACAGTTTGTCTTTAGCCAGTTTTAGATTTGCAACCAGGTTTTCTTATATCTATTAAAATGATTAAGTCCTGCCTTCCCAAGTGCTTGGCATGATGATTACTGCATAATTGTGCCAAGTTCTCTTTTCTCTTTCCTATGAATTTGGGGTGGTGTGTGTGTGTGTGTGTGTGTGTGAGAGAGAGAGAGAGAGAGAGAGAGAGAGAGAGAGAGAGATGCATATATACTGAGTTTATTTTTAGGACACAAGTTAATGAACAAAAGTAGACAGCAAGGAACTAAGATGGCGGTACAGTAGGAGGACCCTAGGCTTGGCTTGGCCCTCGAATGAACAAAAGCAGCCTGTTTCATATAAATTGGATTAAATATGAGTAACAAATGAGTCCCATTCTATTAATGTTGACACAATAATCAGTAAGTATTTGTTCATAAGTTGTAAAGTTACAGATCAGAAAGTCATATTTCACTACACTGGTAAATACTAAATAAAATAGTTTCTGGAAAATCTTCCTGATTGATAAAGCCAAGTATTAAAAATGTTATGAAAATAATTAACAAAGGCTTAAAACTAAAAAGTTCAGAAATACCATATATTTGTATTACCATGCCTGAAGAGCTCATGCTCAGGAGAGTTCTTCTCATCTTTGTACTTTTGCTGTAGAAATTCAATTCTGGGACACTCACACATACTTAGGCTGTTAGCGAGAATAACAGCTTCTTTTCTGAGAGGCAGCTGCAAAGAAAAAACAAAGCTGAGTATTTTTATAAAACTGACATGGGGCGCCTGGGTGGCGCAGTCGGTTAAGCGTCTGACTTCAGCCAGGTCACGATCTCGCGGTCCGGGAGTTCGAGCCCCGCGTCGGGCTCTGGGCTGATGGCTCAGAGCCTGGAGCCTGTTTCCGATTCTGTGTCTCCCTCTCTCTCTGCCCCTCCCCCGTTCATGCTCTGTCTCTCTCTGTCCCAAAAATAAATAAACGTTGAAAAAAAAAACTGACAGTACTTCAGCTTCAATACAGATGGCTTATTAGTTTATGTTTATGTGTCTGGGCAAAAAAAAAAAAGGGCTAGATTCATTGAAAAGCAGTAGATAACTTTCAGGTACAACTTCATTCTGTAAGGCCATTTATATAATATGCTTTAAATTTACATGCAAATAGGTTTACGAAAAGTGATACACAGTATTCGTTCCTGTAAAAGCAGCCAGAGTCAGGACTGACAACACTGTGTGGTCCAGGAGCTATAGTCTTACACATTTTCAATGATACTCCACTAGTAATCATGTAAATTCCAAAAAAGAAAACCCTGTAGGTTCTTACTTATATGTGAGATATAGGTAAATATAGATACATGGTTAAAGATTTGGTATAAATAGTGTTCTTGGTTTAATAATCTATGTGGCTTTCCAGATACACCTCATTGTGCTAATGCATGGAAATTTTAGTTTGCATTGGGACTAGATTTATTTCTTAAAAATGTTTTATCAGAAATACAGTAATACAGGGGTGCCTGGGTGGCTCAGTTGGTTAAGTGTCCAGCTTCAGCTCAGGTCATGATCTCATAGTTCCTGAGTTTGAGCCCTGGACCAGGCTTTGCGCTGACAGTGCAGAGCCTGCTTGGGAGTCTCGCTCTCTCCTCTCTCTCTGCCCCTCCCCACTCATGCTTTCACTCTCTCTCTCAAAAGAAATAAACAACAACAAAAAAGAAATACAGTAATACTCTAAAATTCATATTACTTGCTATGAAAGCTCTGAAGAACAAATAAAATCTCTATTTTTAGTAGTAGAAAACCTAGAGCTAAGAGAGATTATATAATCTATCCAAGGACAGAAGTAGAAATTAGCAAAGTCATAATTTGAACTCAGGTCTGCTTCTCCTTGTCACTATCTCAGAGTTTCGAAATTATTACAAGTTTAATATTAGTACCCAAATTATCTAAAAAATATGTTTTCTATAAATGCTGAATTGCATATTTACTTTTTCTTACTAAAAGCTGTTACCCAAAGAGGTTTTAAAATTTTTTTAATGTTTATTTATTTTTGAGAGAGAGAGAGAGAGAGACAGAGTGTGAGCGGGGGAGGGGCAGAGAACAAGAGGGACAGGCTGAGCTGTCAGCACAGAGCCCAATGCAGGGCTCAGACTCATGTCTGTGAGATCATGACCTGAGCCGAAGTTGAATGCTCAACTGACTGAGCCACCCAGGCGCCCCCCCCCCCCAAAGAAGTTTTTAAAATATAAATACTAAAATGTTGCTCATGTTACCATAAATTCCACGTCCCAGTAAATATAACCTTATCAGATTTCCAATGAACATCACTAACTATTCATTAGATACAAGCTGTGTACGTGGCATTGTGCAGCTATAGCCTGGTCTTGGTCCTCAAGTGAGAGAGGGAAGATGGTGAAGACAGCACAGGCAGTAATCTCTCTGACATTGGCTATAGCAACATTTTTCTAGATATGTCTCCTAAGGCAAGGGAAATAAAAGCAAAAATAAACTGTCAGGACTACATCAAAATAGAAAGTTTCTGCACAGCGAAGGAAACAATCAACAGAACAAAAAGGCAACCTACTAAATGAGAGAAGATATTTGCAAATGATTTACCCAATAAAGCGTTAGTATCCAGAATATATAAAGTATTTATAAAACTCAATACCCAAAAAACAAATAGCCCAATTAAAAAATGGGCAGAAGGCATGAACAGACATTTCTCCAGAGAAGAGATACAAATGGCCAACAGACACATAAAATGATGTTCAACATCACTCATCATCAGGGAAATGCAAATGAAAACTACAATGAGAGATCACCCCTCACTTGTCAGAAAGGCTAAAATCAACAATACAAGAAACAAGTGTTGGCAAGGGTGTGGAGAAAAAGGAACCCTCTTGTACTGTTGGTGGGAATGCACTCTGGTGCAGCCACTGTGGAAAACAATATGGAGGTTCCTCAAAATGTTAAAAAGAGAACTACCCTACAGTCCAGTAATCATACTACTGGATATTTGCACACACAAAATAAAAACACTAATTCAAAATTATTCTTGAACCCCCAAGTTTATGCAGCATTATTTATAATAGCCAAACTATGGAAGCAGCCTAATTGTCCCCCAATAGATGAATGGATAAAGAAGATGTGGTATATATGCACAGTGGAATATAATTCATTTGTAAAAGATAATAAAATCGTGCCACTTGTGATATGGATGGATCTAGAGAGTATAATGCTAAGTGAAATAAGTCAGTCAGAGGAAGACAAATACCATATGATTTCACTCATACGTGGAATTTAAGAAACAAAATAAACAAGCAAAGGAAAAAGAGAAAGAGAGAAACCAAGAAACAGACTCTTAACTATAGAGAACAAACTGATAGTTATCAGAGGGAAGGTAGGTGGGAGATGGGGGAAATAGTGAATGGGGATTAAAGAGTATACTTACGATTAAAAAATAAAATGATTTAAAAATAAATAGATAACAACAACAAAAAGAATCAGAAAATATAAAAAAAAAAGGAAAAAAGAAAAGAAGAAAGAGGGGGGAAGATGGAAACTGTACCCAGTAATTAAAAATACAAACCATCACAGGGTGCCTGCGTGGCTCAATCAATTAAGTGTCCAATTCTTGATTTTGGCTCAGGTCATGATGTCACATGATCCAATGAGATCCAGTTCTGTGTCAAGCTCCACACTGAGCATGGAGCCTCCTTGGGATTTGCCTCTCCCTCTTCCTCTGCCTCTACCCTGCTCATGCTTGTGTACTCTCTCTCTCAACATAAATAAACATTAAACATTAAAAAAATACAAACCATCACAAGATGTGTCAAATAAGATCTCCTTTTTTAAATGAAATGTTTTTAAGAACCATCTTTGTAGAGGTTAGGGATCAATGCTAGGCTTTAAAGATTAGACATAATTCCAGTAATCAGAAATCTTAAAGGAAAGTCTTTTTAAGAGGAGAAAGCATATGAAGGTATAGAAACAGGTACGATTGTCTATTCAGCTATCATCCATCTATTCAACTATCCATCATTCATTAATCAGATTTCCACTAGGAATCTCTAAAGAAAGTCCCTGTCCTCAAGGTCTTGTAGAGAGATGCACACCATGATTGCCGTGGAGATCCTTCTGCCACTCCATAGATCGATTTCCTGGGTGTTCAAGTGACCTAACCTAGATACAGCTGTGTTTGAGGTTACAGCTTACTTCTCTGTCATCTTAACTCCTCCCAATTGTATTTTAGTATAACAAATGTGCTACAATAAACTTCTCAACTGCCACTGATTGCCACTTAACCAGCTTCCGTTAACCGACTCACAGGATTAAGCAGTATTTTCCATCCTTTCTAAACCCCACAGTATGGTGACAATTCAAGGATAAGAGGGTACTTTAAAAAATACTAGCATAGGGAATATAGTCAATGATACTGTTAGTAACATTATATGGTGACAGATGGTGACTACACTTATTCTAGTGAGCAATGTATAGAATTGTCGAATCACTGTGTTGTACACCAGAAACTACTATAACACTGTATGTCAACTATACTTCAATAATAAAAATTAAAAAAAAAAACTGATGTACTTCTATTCTCCCCAGCTGTGTTGTATGCTTACAAAAAGTCGGTTAATTTTGTTCCTAAATGTTTTATACCAGTTGTATTTGTTATTGAAATTATACACATGAAATAAAACAATGAAACATGAACAAGGATGAGAGTTGTTTCTATGAAAAATAAGTGGAAAGCATTGGTAAGATTGTGTAGAGACTAATCATTAAAAGCTTCTGCTACAGCATGTGTAGATGGGGCAAATATAAAAGTTTGGTGGTGGCAAGGGGGAGCATACAAACTAAAACTAGATTGATTCTTGCACTCAAGTTAATGCTCAACTTTAAAGAAACCGAAACTAATATGTAATATGGTTATGGTCTGATGTAAGAAAGATTATCAGGAGTTTCAACCTCATACTCAGAGGCTTTGGCCCTATGTAAAAAGATAGATGAATGAAATGTAAGTTTATATGTTTTAAGTTTGCTGAAGGGATGCTCGCTTCAGCAGCATATATGTTAAGTTTGCTAAAGTGTTCCTTAAGTACATAATTTATTTAAAGTTCTCCTTTTTTTAAGTGTTATTTATTTAAGTGAACTCTACACCCCATGTGGGGCTTGAACTCACGACCCTGAGATCAAGAGTCACATGCTCTTCCAACTGAGCCACCTGGGCGCCCCTAGTTCTCCATTTTAATGGATTTTCTGATAAACCTGTAAACTAGGTAAAAGGGATCCTACTATCTGAGAACTCAGGAAAGCCTTTGCAAAGGAGGAAGTCCTTAAGTCGAGACTTGAAGGGTAAGTTTGCCAAAAGAAAAAAGTAGGGAAGATCATTTCATCAAAAGGAGGCATGACACTGAGGTATGTTTAGGAGAATCACAAAGAAAGTACATACTTCATTTGGGATATTTGTTGTATTTGGTAATAGGGAGTCTGGTTGAAGCTAGATTTTGAGGGGCCTTAAGTGCAAGGCAGAGGGATTTGAACTTCATTATCATGAGTAATGGGAAGATACTGAAGGATTTTCATCATGAGAACAATGCAGTGTGTGCTATGAAAATAATGTTTTAGGAAAGGTTAATTTGTCTGTCCTTTTAAAGGTGGAAGGAATAGAGGGAAGACCAAGGGCAGAGTTGTCTATTGGGAAACTACTGGCAAAGATTAGAGGGAATGTTCTAAGTGGTGGCAGGCAATAGGAACAGGAAGGGAAAGGGAGAATGCAAAGTGATATAGTAAAGGAAGAATCACTACAAATGGTAAATGATTAGATACAGGGATAATGAAAAAGGGAGTGGTTGGATATAATTTCAAAGCTTTGAACCTGGTCAGTGGAGAGTGACAGCATTGTTGGTAGAAATAAGACAAGGAGAGAGTTGGTTATGGGCAAAATATTAAAGGCTGGTTTTAGACATATTGTAGAAGGAGATAAAACCGATTAATCACATAGGAATGGCAGCTGTGGGTGTCAGAGCAGAGAGCAGGAGGTGGGCTGGCTGAGGACATACACTTTGGAGAAAGCCAAGTGGAATAAATGATACTCCTTAAGTCTATTGACCAAGTCCTTGGGCATCAAAGAGAGTAATGATGTAAGCCAGCCCTCTGCCTTACAAAGTCACTGCCAACCTAAGCCAAATCTGTCTTCTAAACTGCTTACACAACTCATGCTTTTTAATCTTATCCCACCTCTTAAACGATGCAGTACATAAACATTTATCTTTATTTCCTGTGTGCACATAATAGCATAAAAAATATGGTTTATTAGATCTACATGCTACACAGTGATTTTTCTAGCCAATTATACTCCATTTCTAAGATTTTAACAATGAGAGTAATTGATCATGTGTGGAGAAAAACAAGATTATTAAGCCTTAATCTTGTGGTATTCTCATGTTTAGAGGGAAGAGGAAGAATTAAAAGAAAACAAAGACAGGACAATCAGAAAAATAGGAGAATAATATTAGTGTAATATTATGGATGCCAAAGGGGAGTTTCGAAAAGGAAAGAGCAGTCAATAGTATCAAATACTTCAGAGAATAATGGTAAATCTTATTTTAAAATTTTCTATGAAATAACATGATATTTATCTTTCTCTGACTGACTTATTTCATGCGGCATAATACTCTCTAGCTCCATCCACCTCAATGCAAATGGCAAGATTATGTTCTTTTTTATGGCTGAATAATAGGAGCTAGAGAGTATTATGCTACATGAAATAAGTCAGTCACAGAAAGACATACCACATGATTTCACTCTAATATGGAATTTATGAAACAAAACAAATTAACATAGAGGGGGGAAAAAGAGAGGCAAACCAAGAAACAGACTCTTAACTATAAAGAAGGTACTGATGGTTACCAGACGGGAGGTGGGGAGGGGGATGGGTAAAGTCAGTGATGGAGATTAAGGAGTGCACTTGTGATGAGCACGGGGACCTGTAATGGAAGTGCTGAATCACTCTTTTGTACACCTGAAACTAATACGTATGGCACATGGAATTTAAATAAAATCTTTAAAAAGCCCAAAAAACAAAAAACAAAACAAAACAAAAAAAACCCCAAAAAACTTTCTATGTGCCAGGAACTGGTCCCAAGAACTTTCTGGGTCAATTTTAATAATACATTCTATTTAATGTAATCGATCTGAAATATTATCATTTCAATATGTAATCAGTATAAGAAATTATAATCTCTTTTCTATACCAAAACTGAGATTTATTTAAAACTTTTTAGCACATCTCAATTCTGACTAGTCACATTTCAAATGCTCAGCAGTCACATGCGGGTGGTGGCTACCATACTGGATAGCCGGCTGTTTGAAGGATTAGAGATACCGCATCTCCTAAAGGAGCGGCAGGAGATAAGGCGCTAGGCACAGTGTTGGGCAAGCAGGAAACACACAGAAATGTTAGCCTCATCTTTCTGCCAACCTTCGTGCCCATGATGGTTCATAGTTCTCTGGAATCACCCTGAGCACTCCACTCTTCTTTTTCAAATCCTTTATTTCTCGCCTCCTTCTTTCTTCTCTTCCAGAAAGTACATAAGGGCACTTTCGCCACACCAGCCTGCTGAAGCCACTGTCCCTCTGGCCTGCTGCCGCAGTATCCCCCCTATGTAACCTCCTGCCATCAGCTCCTACTCCCTCCAATCCATTCTCCACTGAATGGCTGGAATGCTGTTTTGGTGATTTTTTTTTAACTGTAAAAAGTACATAAAGTAAAACTACCATTTTAACTGTTTTTAAGTGTACAATTCATTGGCATGGAGTACATTCACAATGTTGTGCAACCATCACCACCATTCATTTCCAGAACTTTTCATCATCCCCATAGAAGCTCTGCACTCATTAAATAATGACTCCCTATCCTTCCATCCTCATCCCCTGCTAACCTCTATTCTACTTTCTGCCTGTACCAATTTGCCTATTCTACGTACCTCATATAAGTGGAATCATACAATATTTGTAAATTTGTGTTTGGCTTTTTTCACTTAGTATAATACTTTCAAGGTTTAACCATGGATCAGAATGGATCAGGATTTAAATCCTTTTTATGGCTAGTATGCCATTGAATGGCTATATCATATTTTGTTTACCCATTGTGTCTTGAGGGGCATTTGGGTTGTTTTGACTTTTTGGCTATTATGAATAATGGTGTTATGAACATGGAGTGGTGTACCAGTATCCAAAAACTTTCGAATGCATACCTCACTAAATCCTAACCACAACTCTGTGAAGTAGATACTATTATTACCTTCATTTTATAGATAGGGAGAAAAAGGCACATAGAGGTGAAGTCACTTAGCTCCTGAGTAGGAAAGCCAGGATTTAAATGCAACAACATTATCATTTTTGTGTGTGCCATGATGTGAAAAGGGTGAGGGAGCACTGCTGTATAACAGGGTGTTACAGCTGCCTCAGCAAGAGAGCGGAAGACAGAGAAAGGGTGACTGGATATTTTGGAGCTCAGAGTGACCAGGGAGCAAGGTGCAGACAAAGAAGTAGAAAATAAAGAAGTGGTGGCAGTAAGAGAGAAAGAAAAACAGGATGACAACCAGAAAGCATAGCAGTGTTCAGCAAATGGACTTTTTTTTTTCAAGATGGAGAAGACCCTAGAGTGTTTAAAAGAGGTTACAGAAATAGATTTCAAGATCATTAACAAAAGGATCACAGCATGAAAATAGGATACCTAGGAATATTAGATAGGCAGATAAATTAATTGATGGACTTATTCTGGTATAATCCAAAGAAGGAAGATGCTATACTTTGTAGCACCAAGCTTTCTGTGAAATAGCAGAAGTTGGCTATAAATATGAATAAAAGGATTGAGAACCAAGCCCTGTCTAACCAATGGCAGGACTTTATTCATTAGGAAGAAAGCATTATTCTGAATGACATTTTATGCTACCTTGTTCGTTTCACTGTCTTTGAATCCTTTTTCAAGTATTTGTAGCAGATGCTTTTTCTTCACTGTAACTTCAGGATCAAAAACATAAAAAAGACATTCCAGCATCTTTCGATAGCTCCTTAAGAATAATTAAGACAAAAAAGTTTGAGAATTGATTTCAAAAGAGCTTAGCCATAGATAAGACAATCATATATCTTGCCCTGGATATTTCCCATTTACAGTGAATGTTTCAGTGTCATTACTAAGTCTCCAATCCCCCTCAGTCTCAAAAAGAGCCCCAGGGGCGCCTGGGTGGCTCAGTTGGTTGAGCGTCTGACTTTGGCTCAGGTCATGATCTCAAGGTTTGTGGGTTTGAGCCTTGCATCAGGTTCTGTGGCAACAGTGAGGAGCCTGCTTGGGATTTTCCCTCTCTGCCCCTCACCTGCTTGCTCTCTCTCTGTCTTTTTCAAAATGGACAAATGAAAACTTAAAAAACAAAGAAGGCCCCAGTGTGGGTAAACTATGATGTCATCCTCGTCAAGGGAGATGAATGAAAAGGAAATATTTACTAACAAGGCATATTTTCAATATTGTAAACTTAAAAAAAATGTTTATTTATTTTTGAGAGAGAGAGAGAGACAGAGCAAGAGCGAGATTGAGACCGAGCAGGGGAGGGGAAGAGAGGGCGGGGGGAGAGAGAATCCCAAGCAGGCTCCAAGCAAAGTCCGACACGGGGCTCAAACCCATGATCCGTGAAATCATGACCTGAGCTGAAGTTGGGCGCTTAACTGACTGAACCACCCAGGCACTCCAATATTGTAAGCTTTTAAAACAGAATGACTCTTTTACAAAATAAAATCAGACTTCTGTAAAAATGTTCCTTACGGAATTTAACTTCTTACTCTGAATCATGCATATCTTCATTGTCAAGAAACTTCTGGAGTTTCTCTTCAAATTTTAGTCTCAGAATACGGTTGTTAACTTTGATGATACGTTTTACTTTCACTCCAGTAATACCATATGGCCTGAAGTCCCAGGTACAAAAACGTGAGAGAATTAGTTCATAGCAGGAGTTAAACCTATATGAGAAAACAGAATATACATAAAGAAAAGAACACATTGTCCTTAAAACGTTGAAGAACACTAAGTTACATATAATAAAACTTATAACCCATATTTTATATTTTTTGCTGAAGATACATTGTCATATCATAGCTCTGCTTTGGTCCAAACTGGGCACACTTAATCAATAAAAGAGATGTTAAACTTTGAAACATAAAAGTAAGAGTTGTTTTTATTAATGATTAGATATGTGTTTTGACTG
Organism: Lynx canadensis; assembly: GCF_007474595.2. Lineage (NCBI taxonomy): Eukaryota > Metazoa > Chordata > Mammalia > Carnivora > Felidae > Lynx > Lynx canadensis. The sequence goes on along the minus strand of NC_044308.2, from coordinate 106,669,291 downwards.
AAAGACATGTTGCTTGAGTAATCCTTCATTACTGAAACACTTTGTTTTTTGGCTTCAGTGAAACTATATATTTCTGGCTTTCTTCTTATTGGCTGCTCCTTAATGGTTTTCTTTGCCGATTCTTTTTCCTCTGGCAGCTTCCTAAATGTTGGACTGCACCTGGAATAAGTCTTGGGTGCTCCTTTTGTTTCCATGAATACTATTCCTAGGTGATTTCATCTGGTCCCTTGGCAATATACAGAAAAAATACATTTTATATATACGGATATATTCCAACATTTTACTTTCAGACTTTATCTCTACCCAATTTAGGTGGATATACCCCTACGTGAACATCCAACTGCTTAGTTGGTATGTTCACTTGCATATGGAATAGGCCTCTAAAACTTAATTCATCACCTGCTTCTAAGCCTACTCCTTCTGACTGTTTTCCATCTCAGTATATGGTACCAGCATCTAACTGGTAGCTTAAGTTAACATCCCAGGAATGAAACTTGCCTCCTCTCTGTCTCACTAATATCCAATTCTTTGGTCAAATCTCTTTGGCCCTACATCTAAAATATCCTGATTATAACCCTATGTCATCACCATCACTGTTATTACTTTTTTGCAAATCATCATCATCTCTCATTTGGACTACTGCCAATAACTTCATAACTAGGGATATAGAAGTGAAAGAGGCAGGGTCCCTCCTCTCATGGAGCCTATATTATAAGGAGTTGGCCAAAAAATAAACAATACATAAATAAAATCATTTCTAAACTGACAAGTGCTTTGAAGAAAGAGAAGTTTGGGGTAAGGACTGGAGTGGGGGCTACTGAGTATAGATCTGGGTAAGATATTTCAGAGAAGATATTTGAGTGAAGAAAAGGAGAAGAAGGGGCCAACTATGTGAAGATCTCAAGAAGATGTATTGGAAGTGCTCATCTGCTCTCTACTGCCCTTACTGGGCCATGCCCTATCTTAAAATAGCACAGAATTTGGACTAAGATGAGATTTTAAAATGAATCAATTTGGGGGCACCTGGGTGGCTCAGTAGGTTAAACATCTGACTCCAGCTCAGGTCATGATCTCACGGTTCATGGGTTCGAGCCCTGCGTTGGGCTCAGTGCTGACAGCTCAGAGCCTGGAGCCTGTTTTGGATTCTGTGTCTCCCTCTCTGCCCCTCCCCTGCTCGTGCTCTCTTTCTTTCCCTATTAAGAATAAATAAACATTTAAAAAAATAATAATAAAATAAAATGGATCAATTTGAAAAGAAAGCTAAGTGATCCTATATGGGATACATTTACCTGTAATGAGATGTCTGGTCCTCACTGGCATACAATATCAACAAAGGCCTGAGCATGAGTGTGGGCTAAGATCACAGAGGTGAGCTTCCTGGTGGGTGGTCTTTCCCTGGGACAAACTCATTTAGAGTGTCTGCCTTTCTCACTAGCGAAGACTGAACCAGTGCAGCTAAGAGCTGCCCAATTACTCTTCCCTTGGAGTTGAAAAGTGAGCTACCCAAACCAAACCATTCCCGGAGGGGCTCACAGTCTGTTAGGAGACAGATACATATAAGTAGTGTGGCAACCAGCTGATGCTGCTAATTAGTTCGGAGGTCTGGATAAAGAATTACATCATCACCAGGAGTGGGAAACCTCCAGGCTCATGTATAGAGGGATCACTGTCTGGGCCTGATCAGTCCAAGTCACTCCTACATAATACATCCTGGAACCACTGAAGCTCCAATTACTACTTACACTCTATTTTTATTATTATTATACTCTGATAGAAAGTGTTGTAGGCATTTTATTTAGATAAAGTTTTGTCATATAGTAACAAGGGTAAACAAGAATAGATAGAAGCGATAAATGGACAATACCTAGCTTCTAGTTCAGTTCCCAGGAATGCAAGAACTAAGAATGGCACAGGAAACTCCATGAAGTGGAATCCTTTCATAGAGCTTTTCTCTGCCTGGAAATTCAGTAGCTGAGCCCTTCTTCACATAGAATTCCTACAGCCCTGGAGACTGGGAACCCCCGTGCTAATGGGACATGGGCTCTGTGCTATCTGGAATCAGAGAACTAAAGCCATTCAATAAATCACCTGGTCAAGCTGGAGATGAGAAGACATCATTCATAGAGTGCCGGAATACTGCTAGAGGAGGGAGAACCAAACCTATAACTGACTAGGAAGTACTGTGACACTCCGTATTATCAGTTCCTCATAGAAGAGGACACTTCTCATAGCATTGTTGGTAACGTGCTACATGCACTGGGCAGCATCTCATTTCTGACCTGAGATATATGCTTTCTAGTCTGAACCTCAAATAATAACTGTAGGAACTTATATAAAATAATATCTAAATCTCTTATACCTCTCTTTCAAGGGGTCCCAAAGACTTAAGGGCGAAATTCAAACTACCAGCTCGCGCGTGGTGCGCTTTAATGATCAGGCCTTTGTCATGTGGAAATACTGTAGTTCTCCAAACGTATTATAATAGTTCCATACCTTTTCACCACATGCTGTTTCCTCTGCTTAGCAAGTCCTTCCCCTAATTCTGTGTATAGTTAACTTGTATCTGTCCCTCAAATTTCAGATCAAAGTATCTCCCTCAGATGTCCCCACTTCCAAAAACTTTCTCTACACCCCCATTCTGGTTTGAATGTCATTCTTCTCCAGACCAACAGTTATCCCAGAATTTAGTACTGCTTCATTTCCATAGTCTCCCGTACCAGATGACAGCCTGGATGAGAGCAGGAACTGTAACTTTTACCCCTAGCACCTAGATAGAATCTGGCCCATGGTAGAAACTCAGTGGATGGATGCTGAGCAAGTGAACACAATAGAAAAGATTCAAAGATGAATAAGAATGCAGTCTCTATCTTCACTGAGTTTATAAACAAATGGAGCAGAAAAGTAATGGGACAAACATAGGCAAAATTATAACTGAGTAGAAGATAGGAGAGATGAAACATAGTGCTGTGAAGATTCAAAGAGAATAGTAATAATGACTAATCTGATAAAGATGACAAAGGTATTCCTCATAAAAGATGGCTCTTGATGTTGGCCTTGAAGATAAAGTAAGTTTTGACAGACAATGATAGAGACTGAGGGCAAGGATGTAAGGTATTCTGGGTGAAGGAAGCAGAACAGAGGAAACCACGGTGGTGCACCAGGTATGTCCCAAGAGCAGTGAGGCACACACAGTTTGGCTGACTCTGGGGGGGTTGGAAAAGTAGTAGGATGGTTTGAACACCATATGGTGAAGCCCACTGAATATTGGGGTGAAAGGTTTGAATATCACTTGGAAAATAACAGGTTGCTACAAAAGGCTTTTATTTTGTTTTACACAGTGCTCTCTGTGGAGGAGGTGTGCCAGCAGGGACCACATAGGAAATCATTTAGTTATCTTTACTGATTGATTAGCAAATACCAAGTACCTGCTATATGCAGACACTGTACTACACCCAACGTGGGGCTTGAACTCACGACCTCCAGGTCAAGAGTCGCATACTCTACCGACTGAGCCAACCAGGCGCCCCAGGAGCTATTTCATAGTATCCATAAAAAATCACAGCTAAGGTGGCCAAGTTTGTAAAAAAACAATCCTTCAAATTCTGCCAATGTAGATTTGATTTTCTTCTTAAAATGGATCAAGGCTGTTATTACTAAAGCCAAGTAAACAATTGCTAATGCTTATCAAAATCCATCAAGCTAATTTACTATCAGGTTGACATAGTTACCTAATGGCTTTTTAGTCATTTTGCTTTTATGTATTTTTTCCTTATCATCTACTTGTTTTGTAAAGAGACTACTCTGCAATAAGTTAAAAAGAAACGGAAATGATAATAAACAAATCTGTTTAGGTTGAGTGAATATAAATGAAAGACTGAAAAATTTTTCATGCACCCTGCAGACAGACACCATTCAATTTTTGTACTTGAAAAATCAAGGCCTTTATTTGTTTATATGGGAAATGGGATGAATCCCCTTTATATCTTTGCACATAAAAATCAAGTATTGTGGTTAAGTGAATAGTGGTAACTGCTGGGCCATTGATGTACTGATACAAAAGAAAATATTTTAAACGGTCTATTTCTCACTTGGGCAGAACTTCTCATAGCTTAAAGTAATTCATAACAATTACATATTTTTATTTATAAAATGTTAATACCGGGGCGCCCGGGTGGCTCAGTCGGTTGAGCATCCGACTTCGGCTCAGGTCATGATCTCACAGTTTGTGAGTTTGAGCCCCACGTCGGGCTCTGTGCTGACAGCTCAGAGCCTGGAGCCTGCTTTGGATTCTGGGTCTCCCTCTCTCTCTGCCCCTAACCCACTCACATTCTGTCTCTGTCTCTCTCAAAAATAAACATATAAAAAGTTAATACGAATTTTGCATTTTACTCCATAAAAGTCAGTGTTTGTTTCAACACTGACTGCAAATACAATCCGCTGGGATGCTGGATCAAGTCCATTCAATCACTTTACGTGCTTCCTGCTTTCTCTCTACACACCCAAATTCGCAGTATGCTCTAGGGTTCTAGGGCAAGCTTTGGCTTGTTCACAGCTCCCAGTTTTGAGGAAATGATTACAGAAATGTGGAAGTTATAATTAGTGATATTTTCTGCTGCAAACCTTTTCTTTCTTTCCTTCCTTCCCTCCTTCCTTCCTTCCTTCCTTCCTTCCTTCCTTCCTTCCTTCCTTCCGAATCATTTTCTAAGTTGTACCCTTAAGTTGAGGCAACACAGCCATTTCCTTGTTTGTACCAGGAGGCTTCAATTACGAAGTGTGTATGCCCGTTTCCTGCCTGTTTCTGGTGGCTCTCTGCATTTCTGCCTAAATGGACTTTTAACCCAAATTCCTGGTTTTTAAGTGTATGCCTTATTTCAACTCACAGAGTCCATGTGCACCCTGACTCTAGCCAGCTCTAGACAACTGGTTTGACCTTGACTATGGACCCCCAGGAAATTTGCTATGGTGACTCCCCCAGTGTCTGCGACCTGCTGTTGCCAATCCTGCTCCTGTGTTCCTTCTCTATTGTAGGTTCTCACACAATATTCAGAATCCAGGGCCACGTCCAGTCAAGAAATGAACAGTATAAACATATATAAAGTTAATACTTAGCCATAAACTTAAAAAAAATTATTCTGGCTCTTGGGCTAAGGGAAATTGGGTAAAGAGCAATGAAATATCATTAGGATGTTCTCAAGATTAGCCCACAGCAATTATGTAAACAGGAAAACATATTGGTGGCAAAATAGGTAACAGCTACTCTTCAGTGAATGAACATTCTATATGAGAAGTGTTTTGAAAATTAGACATTTTAAGACTTTATAAGTTGATATTTTAGTTGATGATCCTAAGCACCTAAAATTATTTATTTTTTTAAAGTTTATTTATTTTGAGAGCAACAGAGGCAGCATGAGTGGGGGAGGAGCACAGAGAGAGGAAGAGAGAATCCTAAGCAGGCTCTGCACTGACAGCATGGAGCCCGACGCGGGACTCGAACCCACGAACCATGAAATCATGACCTGAGCTGATACCAAGGGTCAGATGTTCAACTGACTGAGTTACCCAGGCACCCCTAAGCACCTAAAATTATTTTTAAGGCTGTAATTAAATTTCAAACAGATTTACCAGTCATCAGATCGAGTGCCTTCTTCAAAGTGGATATTTCCCACAGTTTCCAACTCAATTAACAAAAAAGGGATCCATAAGCCATGGCTTTTCTTCTTTTGTTTTACTTCAACATGATAAATTGCTTCAATCCTATTTAAGAGAAAAATTAAGTTATTAGAAAAACCTAAATATCACAACATTAAAATTATAGTTTAAATAGATTTAAAAAAAAAGGCTGATATGAAAATATAAGGCGTTTGTCAATGGGTACAGAAAGCTTGGTGTTAACAGTTAAACCAAGTTAAAGACATTCTGTTTCTGGCAATAAGGTTAGAAGTCTCTCCTGGCTCTGCCGCTTATGGCTCGCAGATCTTTTGATGCTGCGGTTTCTCAGTAAAATGGCAAGCCTTTTTTTTTTTTTAATGATTCTATGCAAAATACATATAAAGCTCTTAGCAAAGAATTTGGCAGAGTAAGAAATAAGTGTTAGCTGTTAGTAGTAGTAGTAGAAGCAGTAGTAGGAGCAGTAGTAGTATTTACAGGGCAAATTAACTTTATCCATTTAATGCCCTAGTAAATAAAAAATTATTGGTATTTACTAAATCTTCTGCTTTATATGTCTAGTTGAAACTCAGCCAGAGTTTGTTTCTACGTGACTCCAGACAACTATGTATGTGCTTTGCTCAGTCAGGTCTATGTGGTGAGTTTCTCCATCAGTAGCAGCTCTATTTTTAGTTTGCAGACACTAGAGCAGTGATGTGACAAGAAGCCACTAGGGGGAAGTTTGCTGTGCCTAATTAAGCATTGCCTCTGTAAAAAACTATGTATGTCGGCTTTGAATCAATGATGTCTATCTCTGCTGGGAATGGGACTAGAAACACATTCTGTGTTTTACTTCATAATTCTTTCCACTCCTGAGGAAGAGAACTGAGCTCAACTGATAGCCTAGAACATTCTATCCTCTCATGTTTCAAATTTGAACTAGACAATTCATAAAACATACTCATCTAGTTTTTTGTTCCAGAATGTTACCCTTTCATTCAAGGCATTTAGTTTGGTCAGTATCTTCTGTTGAAGATTTGGCTCTTCTGTGACAGTTTCACACTTCTTTGATTTTTCAAGTTCAGCTACTTTATTGTTATTGGATCTATCACTGTGCCCTTTGCCAGATCCCTTGAGTTCCGCAAGTTCCCGTTCCAGCTGTTGAAATCAGTGTGCCATAGAGCAAAACATTTTAGTGGAATTATGAAATATATAGTTAACTTAAATAAAGAAAATAGAAATTTAGGTAATAAATAGGCCAAACGCATAAAAACATGCCAAACGTGCAATTACAACTTTGGTGCAAGTTTAGTCAGTCAATTTCTTTTGATCAAAGGACATTCTTAAATACTTCAAACATGGCAGTTCTTTTCATCGAAATGAGAAAAGCAAAGAAATTGATTTTTAAATATTAGTGATGAGCTTCCTTCTATTAAAGCCAAAGTAAAATTATAACAAATACTGGTTTGGGTATAAATAAAATATTTACACTTCAAGGTAACGTGGCATTTATCACACCTACTTTTCAATTTTTCAGTATTTTTTTTTAAGTACTTTGGTATTCTGGGAAAAAATCAACCATAGAAAATATATAAAACATGTATATTGAGATGCATATTTTTCCTCTTGCCTCAGTCTCCTATATATGGCTCAGCACGGCAATGTTTTTATTTAAATTTTGATTGTTTTTTCTTGTTCATAGTGGACTTTTTTGGCATTCATTTGTATTTTTTTAAAAAATATTGCGTTAGATATGATTTATTGTGATTACTGAGGTGTTTAGCACTCTAATTTTGGGCCTGCAGTGAGTACCTCACTTGCCTTGCCTTAACCCCAGCTTTGTAGGATTTCAAGATACATTGGAGAGATTTTTATAAATAGAAATTTACTGATCATCTGTCCTCACCTCTATAATGGCTATATCCAGCTATTAAAAGCAAATCAAGCATATTTTTAAAAATGTCTATAGTTATCTAATCTACAGGTATTATTTTTCACATTTGCAGATTTTCCTTAATACATGCATTTGTACACAAAAATAGATATAAAATGATTTTCATATACTGGTTCATTTCTTATCCAAAAATAAATGTTAATGTTTCACTTTAAGGATATCTATTATTATTAATTCAAGCCCGTTTATTTTAGGAAGAGCATTAAATATATTTAAAAGACTTGGTTTTTAATGGCAGTATACTACTCTACCTTAAGAATGAATAATTCTTCCTCTTTAGTTAAACAATTAGGTAAGTTTCCAATTTTTTGTTGTTATTAATAGTGTAGTGATAAATATCTTATGTATGTAAATTTTATCCAAATCCTTAGAACAGAGTGCTACCAGTAGGTTTACTGGGTCAAAGGCTGCAAGCATTTTTTAGGCTGTGAATACATATGACCCAAATTACATTTCATTGGTGGTGTAGTAGGGTCACACTCATCTTCACCAGCCTGAGTACTGTCATGTGTTACACTTTGACAATTTTATAGGAGAAAATGGTTGTTCGTTATCTTAATTCACACTTGGAAATTAATAACCAAGTTAAGCTCTTCTTTCAAATCTTAGTCATTTTTTAATTTCTTCTTTTGTGAAACAGAAGCTTATGTACTTTGCTCAGTTTTTCTATTTGAATATTTGCTTTTTGTTTTGTTTATTTATGAATGCCTATACTAAGGTTGTCCATCATGGTTTTTTAAAAAGATTTATTTTTGGGGCGCCTGGGTGGCGCAGTCGGTTAAGCGTCCGACTTCAGCCAGGTCACGATCTCGCGGTGCGTGAGTTCCGAGCCCCGCGTCAGGCTCTGGGCTGATGGCTCGGAGCCTGGAGCCTGTTTCCGGTTCTGTGTCTCCCTCTCTCTCTGCCCCTCCCCCGTTCATGCTCTGTCTCTCTCTGTCTCAAAATAAATAAACGTTAAAAAAAATTAAAAATAAATAAATAAATAAATTTATTTTTAAGTAATCTCTACACACAGTGTGGGGCTCGAACTCACAACCCCAAGATCAAGAGTCACATGGTCTACTAACTGAGCCAGCCAGATGCCCCCATCATGTTTGCTGAAAACTGTTTATTTTTATTAACGATCCTTTTTAGTACCAAAGCATTTTACTTTTATTTTTTGCAATCAGATCTACATTCTGTTCTTTTGTTATTTCTAGTATTCCTTTTATTTGGCAGGCTGAGATCAGTTAACCATATTCATCTATATATTCTTCAGTTTTTTTCATGTTTTTTCATTTTTAATGTAGTTCTTTTTTTCTCCCCACTGGCATTTTTTTTTTTTTTTTTTTTTGGTAAAGTGTAAACTAAGAATCCAATTCCCCTACCCCCAAATAATTTATTTTTCTAACACTTGTAGAATAATTATATTTTCTTACTTTAAAAAAATACAGTAAGTTCTTATATATAAAAAGTTCTATTTTGAGGTTAATAATCCTTCATTTTTCAAAGCCTACTGTTGGTAAAGGAAATCCAATTTACTCTAAGTAAAAAAACACACATAATATAATTACCAAAGTACAGCTTGCTTTAAAGGTCTCATCTGGTTTTAATACCTTAAAAGTATTATTAAAGGGAAATTTTAGCACTTTAGACCAAAAAATTAATTTTGAGCACAGCCTGAATATGTCTAATAAAAATACAGCTGAAATAAACTCTAATAGATTTCAATAACTTTTGGAATCATACTGAATTACACAGCTTTTTAAAACATTTATAAATTTATAAGCCTCTACCTTTTTACAGTTGTAGATTTCTAAGCACACAACGAAGCTTGGTCAAGCAAATGGAATCAAAGGTTTAGAAGCAAACTTGGAAGTAGTAATAAAAAAATTATTTCTATATGTGTATACATATATATATAATTTAAAAGATAATGCTGTCTTATCACCAGTTTTCTGAAGATATAGCCACTAAAATTTTACAATACTGAATCTTACATTTTTTTTCACAAAGCTAAATAATTTTATTCTTTCTTCTGGCAATTTCTGTAATTTGCATTTTCGTTCATTCAATTTTTCAAGGTCTTCATGAAGATGCCTCTGAACAGTTTTTATACGCATATTGTAATACATTATTTTTTTCATTGCTGTGGTCTAAAAGTGAGAAAATAAAAACAAATAAACGATCAGCTGAAGCAAAAAACATTATTAAGTTTGGTAGCATTATGGGAGTGTGATATGTTCTATATAACCACTGGAAAATTTTACATGCCCAACAACTCATAATGATGATAGCTGAAATGATAACGGCTATACAGAGTGCTATATTTAAACAATAAGCAAAATATAAAATTCCAAATATTTCCTTTGTGGATAATATTTTAAGTTAAGGCATATTCATATTTATTTCGAGGATGACAACATAAAGTGCTTCCAGATAGAATTCAATTTATAAAATCTTATCATTTAGCTAATAAAGCATATTGCTAAAAAGCAAATAGGTCACTGCATTATTCCTATTTCATTAACTTAGGGAAAAATACATCAAAAGCATTAAAAGCAAATGTAACATTATTCATTTTTTAAAAGCATGGGTAAGAAATAGAATTTGATTTCCCCCCCAATTCTATAAAAGGATGCTCTAAATAAACTTGTTTTAGATTGAGCAAATGACTAAATTGTCAATCTAATCCCATTACCTAGAATATCTTAATACCAGTGGATTATCTAGTTATAATAAATATATAATAAATAGATTAAATCTACTATTAAGAAATACACCAGCTAAATGGTACCTACAAGTAATATTAGTCAAAAGGAACTAGCTGAGGAGAAAATAAGCAAATCAGATGCACTATTAGATGTGACCTAGTTTTAACTGTTTACCTGAAATAATGAAGACATTTCTCTTTATTAGGTTATCTGTACCTTAAATAATTTGGAAGGCTTGTACACTGTTCTGGACATGTATTTTCATAGATGCAGGCTCTTGTTATGTGATTTATTTGTTAGAAAGTGGATAATCAAGATCCCAACAGAATTATTTGGCATAAAATATAGAATAGACACAGTTATATGGCATGATGAACAGGCCAAAAGAATTCCCTTTCCCAACATATTATGAAGTTCTGAGATTGAAATCACTAAATTCCTCTATAAAAAATAAGGCATCAGTAACAGAGAACAGTTCAGAAAAAACACGCTTGTAAGATGATGATTAATAGATAAAAAATTCCTGATAAAGAAGAGCTTATTTTGGAAGGGCAACTGAGAAGAAAAACAGTAATTAAAGAAATGGCAAGTGGTGTTAATTTTTTGCCTATTTGGAGAAAATAGAAAATCCAATAAAGAATGCTTTGAGTCAGTGTAAAAATTTTCTATTGAATTCTTAAATCTAAAACAAGAGAACGTGGGTAAAGATAGGATTGCTAAATAAAAGATAAGATTCTAAGTTAAATTCGAACTTCAGGTAAATAATAAATCATGTTTGGCACAAAAACAGACACATAGACCAATGGAATAGAATAGAAATCCCAGAACTAGACCCACAAACGTATGGCCAACTAATCTTTGACAAAGCAGGAAAGAATATCCAATGGAAAAAAGACAGTCTCTTTAACAAATGGTGCTGGGAGAACTGGACAGCAACATGCAGAAGGTTGAAACTAGACCACTTTCTCACACCATTCACAAAAATAAACTCAAAATGGATAAAGGACCTGAATGTGAGACAGGAAACCATCAAAACCCTAGAGGAGAAAGCAGGAAAAGACCTCTCTGACCTCAGCCGTAGCAATCTCTTACTCAACACATCCCCAAAGGCAAGGGAATTAAAAGCAAAAGTGAATTACTGGGACCTTATGAAGATAAAAAGCTTCTGCACAGCAAAGGAAACAACCAACAAAACTAAAAGGCAACCAACGGAATGGAAAAAGATATTTGTAAATGACATATCGGACAAAGGGCTAGTATCCAAAATCTATAAAGAGCTCACCAAACTCCACACCCGAAAAACAAATAATCCAGTGAAGAAATGGGCAGAAAACATGCATAGACATTTCTCTAAAGAAGACATCCGGATGGCCAACAGGCACGTGAAAAGATGCTCAACGTCGCTCCTCATCAGGGAAATACAAATCAAAACCACACTCAGATATCACTTCATGCCAGTCAGAGTGGCCAAAATGAACAAATCAGGAGACTATAGATGCTGGCGAGGATGTGGAGAAACGGGAACCCTCTTGCACTGTTGGTGGGAATGCAAATTGGTGCAGCCGCTCTGGAAAACAGTGTGGAAGTTCCTCAAAAAATTAAAAAGAGACCTACCCTATGACCCGGCAATAGCACTGCTAGGAATTTACCCAAGGGATACAGGAGTACTGATGCACAGGGTCACTTGTACCCCAATGTTTATAGCAGCACTCTCAACAATAGCCAAATTATGGAAAGAGCCTAAATGTCCATCAACTGATGAATGGATAAAGAAATTGTGGTTTATATACACAATGGAATACTACGTGGCAATGAGAAAGAATGAAATATGGCCCTTTGTAGCGATGTGGATGGAACTGGAGAGTGTGATGCTAAGTGAAATAAGCCATACAGAGAAAGACAGATACCCTATGGTTTCACTCTTATGTGGATCCTGAGAAACTTAACAGAAACCCATGGGGGAGGGGAAGGAAAAAAAAAAAAAGAGGTTAGAGTGGAAGAGAGCCAAAGCATAAGAGACTCTTAAGAACTGAGAACAAACTGAGGGTTGATGGGGGGTGGGAGGGAGAGGAGGGTGGGTGATGGGTATTGAGGAGGGCACCTTTTGGGATGAGCACTGGGTGTTGTATGGAAACCAATATGTCAATGAACTTCATATATTGAAAAAAAATAAAAATAAAAAATAATAAATCATGTTTGAGTATAAGTGAATAATTATAACTAAGTTTAATAAATATGATATTAAAACATTATGTGTTGCTTGCCCAAAATTCAAATCTAACTTGGGAGTCCCTTGGCAGAGGGGGGACAAAAAATACTGCTTTTATTTTGTTTTTAATTTTTATTTTTGAATAAGTAATATGCTCATGTTTCAAACACTAAAATAATTGAAAAATACACAATGAAAAGTACTTCCCACACCTGCTTCCCATCTGCCCAGGTGCCCCCCTTTCCACAGATAACTACTAATTTCAGTTTCTAGTGTATCCTTGCACATTCTTCTACTTTATTATTTTTAAATTTTATTTATTTTAATAGAGAAAGCATGAGTTTTGGAGGGGCAGAGAGAGAGGAAGAGAGAATCCCAAGCAGGCTCTGCACAGAGCCCCATGCAGGGCTTGAATCCACAAGCTGTGAAATCATGACCTGAGCTGAAGTCAGATGCTTAACTGACTGAGGCACCCAGGCGCCCCATCTTCTACTTTATTTTTATATTTTATTAAGAATATACCTATATCTACGTTTGGGAACATAAATTGTGATATTTTACTATTTCTGAACTCTTCAATGATCACTTAGTGTGTCATAACAATAAGAGTTATTAATCAGGGTTTTTTTTTTGTCCTTGAGAGTATATACTAAGATTCTGTAAAAATGGGGAAGACTATGTTGTAAACTGTACATAAACAGTAAATCAACTTTGTAGGCTTACTATGTTCAACTTGCTTTTCTGTGTTTGGATTTTGAGAATGTCAGACTCATTTTCACTATTCCACTTTGGCGGAATTACTTGTCCGTTACAGTTTAAAAAAAAAAAGTGTTTTTTTTTTTTTTTTTTTGGTAAAATAGTCTAACTATAATGCTAAATTCAGTTGCATGTTTGTATGAAGTTAAGATAAAACATGTTCCATTTGCTTCTTTGATTACCAAAAAAGAATGAAAAGTCATAGGCTCAACTACAGTTTCATAGTGGTTATTTTTACAGTACTTAACAATTCAAATGTACTTTTATGCCCATTAACTCATTGGGTCCCTACAATAACATTTAGGACAGGTACTATTTTTATCATCACTATTTTAATAGTTCTGAGAAAGCTGAAGTTTTGGAAGGGAAAGGCCTTGCCTGAGTGGCAGGTTGTGATGGACGCAACTGGAGCTTGAATCCAAGTCTTCTGATTTGAACTCCCATGTTCTTCCCTCTTTCCCATGCTGACTCCCTGCTGGTCCTCCTGACTTTCCTTGTCACTTATAGTTTACACAAACTACTCAACAGCCATGGGTGAAAATTTGAAGAATCGACAGTACTCTGCTCAAGAGTTTACCACATTGGAGAACTGCCACCACCCTCGCACAACCTGTCTTCGTATGAATGGTAATGAAGAAAGCACCTTGGAAATCTATATGCAATTCTTACATAAAAACACTTTGAATGTGAAAAATCATCTTGATCTAAATCAAAAGTTGAGCAATATTAGTATATAATATATCCTATTTTTGCCTTAAAACGGTGAAGAAAGGATAAATATTTTATAGTGGGAAAACTGAAATATAATGACACAATTTAAGAGAAGATATCAGGAATCGTGTAACAATTCTTTATTTTGTTCTTTAAATACTACTACTTCTGACATATACAAGACTAAACCGAACGTATGACAATCTTAGGCAGGATATCAAAAGAACCTGCTTTTCTTAGTTCTCTTCTTCCATCTCATCAGCAGGTTCCTCCTGCCTCCCCAGTCGCCAACACCCAACTGACACACTTCTCCATTTACACCATTCCCTTGGTGATTTATCCAGTCCCTGGCTCCATGTACCATCTTTCTGCCTTCAATTCTCGTATTTATATCTCCAACGCAGGCAACCCTCTTAAATAGCAGACTCATGTACCCAATTACTTTTTGAACATATCCTCTTACATGTTCAAAAGATTGCTCAAAATTATATGTCTGAAATTAAACCATGATTCTTCCTTTCAACAGACTTCTTCCATATTCTTCCTCATCTCATCAAACAGTGACTTCTTCCCTCCTTCAGTTGCTCAGGCCAGTAGCTTGGAATTATTGTTTCTTTCTTTCCTCTGCACTTCACATCCACTCTATCAGCAAATCCAGATGGGTTCCCCCTTCTAACTACTACAGAATATGACTACTTTTCACCACCTCTTCTACTATCACCTTATATCAAACCATCAACACCTCTCATCCAAGTGACTGGGATCTAACTGGTTTCTCTGTGCTCATCTTTTCCCTCAAATCCTCTATTCTTAACCCATTAGCCAGAAGGATCCCTTTAAAATTTTTTTAAATGTTTATTATTTGAGAGAGACAGAGACAGAGAGAGACAGAGACAGAGACAGAGAGAGACAGAGAGCAAGCAGGGAAGGTGCAGGGAGAGAGACGGAGACACAGAATCGGAAGCAGGCTCCAGGCTCTGAGCTGCCAGCACAGAGCCCAACACGGGGCTCAAACCCACAGACCATGAGATCATGACCTGAGCTGAATGAAGTTGGCTGCCTAACCAACTGAGCCACCCAGGCGCTCCCAGAAGGATCCCTATAAAACATAAGTAACATAAGTCATTTTGTCTCTCCTCTGCTCAAATTTTTCCAGGGGCTCCGCCTCACTCAAAGTAAAAGCCAAAGTCTTTCTAACATCCTACAGTCTCATCTGATCTCCCCACCCCCCAATTCCTGTCTTCATCTCTTCTCTTCCTCTCACTTACTCAGCTCCACCCACACTAACCTCCTGTTCTTCAAATATGAGAGGCAGGCTCCTGCCTCAAATTCTTTGCATTTGCTGATCCCTGAAAAGCTTGCTCCCTTACTTCCTTTGGTCTCTGACCAAGTGTTGCCTGAGGAATCCTCTCCCAACAATTCTATATACAATAGCCAACACTTCTCCCTCTGCCCCTACCTATAATTCTGTTTCCTTCACCCTTGTTTTATTTTTCTCCATAGCATTTATCACTATCTGACATACTAGTTGTTTTCTTATTTAGTTTCTGAGTATCTGTCTTCTCTCATAAGAGTGTAAGCTCCAAGCAAGCAGAGATTTTGTCTGTTTTGGTCATTCAATATCTCTAGGACCTGAGGTGTGCCTGGAATGTAATAGGTATTAAATATTTGTTAGATAAGTTAATAAGCCAAGTAATTTCATTACCAGCTCACCTTTGAAGAAACTGACTAATGTAGAACTCTGCAGATGATAACAGAAATCTTAAAAAAATATGATTGTCACTGTGAAGTTTTCCCGTTATTTTTGACTTAATGGTGTTAGAGGAGACATTCTTCCCTGAATCTCCAAAGACTCTGAACATCTGCTAGTAGACAAGAACTCTAGCCCTTTGCTTGATATTGCAAGACAGTTCACTTTTCAGACTGGGATGGGAGAGAGGATAATCTCAGTTTTGGAAAAAAGAGAGGAAAGAATGGAAGCTAAGAATAAATCCTCAGGCTGGCAAGACAAGAGAAACAAGATAAATGGATAAAGGCATTCTTTATCTATGTTGACATGATGGATGAACCACAAGGAAAGGAGGGGAGGGCCTCATGGGGACATCCATGTGAATCCACACTCTAGATACTCAAAACCTGTCTACTGGACGATTAACTGCACAAACGAATGTGGCTCACTGGACTGGAAGGAGAAGAAGAACCATAATCTGGAAAGATTATTAATAAATATGGTGAATTCCTATGCACTCCATTCTGAAATTATAGGTCCTTTGGTGGCATGTGAAAGGAGCCAGCCCCTTTACTGGGAGGTTCACCATCAGTGGCCGCCTAGGAATGGCTCTCTTCAAGATTTGAGAGATCTCCTAGATTCTGGCAGTGTGGGTAGATATACTTCTAGAGAGCCCCAAATCATCTTAATTATATTAAAGTCTACCTAATTCCAGAATACTACCATCAACCATGGATATTTTCTAATTTTGATATGTATTCCATATGAGTATTCCAAATGAGAGGAGGTTACTTGTTTTATTACTACTTTACTTTGGCCTTATTAATTTTTATGTATATAGCACTAGTTCACTTCTTCTTAACACTGATGATCATTTTTCAGATTTATTTCTTTTAGTTTTATAAATTCTAATGTTTTTCTCTTATTTTGCCTTCTAGTACTGTCAAGAACATTGAGATACTAGTACTAATATTATTATTTATATATATTCATATGAAATATCCAGCTCCTTGGGACAAAAGTAGAGCTGGTGACAAGAACTGACAAGATATTACTACCTACCATATGTGGACATAGCCAGAAAGAAGCAGTTAATTAAACTTCAGCCACAGATTTCTGATTAAAGATGCACTTACATCTGCCAGTTCCTTGATCTGTTTTGCTGACACATCAAACGTGTCAAGTCTTTGAAGGCTAGGCAAGTGATATAATACATGTGTGGAATAATTACACAGCAGACAAACTGGATTGGTTTTATATTGAGGATCATTCAGACATAAATCCTTTAAGTGACGCAGCCTGGTTAAGTTAGTGAGGTCCTAAAACAACAGCAATGATAATGTTCAATTAATTAATTGCAACTGTCCATTTCTTTATTATATACCCATTATATAATCTCTATATAAGAGATTTTAAGTAATTTTAAGTAATCTCTATACCCAATGTGGGGCTTGAACTCATAACCCTGAGATCAACAGTCTCATGATCCACTGACTAAGCCAGCCAGTCATCCCACAACTGACCATTTCTAAAGGAGCCATTTGAACACTTAAGATCACCCATAATTTAATGTAATGCATTTTAATATGTGCTTAAACATTTTAAAGTGATTTAGATGGATAAAATGTTTTTTTTCCTCTAGTGAAAAACATGTTAACTACATGAAGAATAGATAACAATAGTTAAATAACAGACTCTCTAAACTATGCATTTTAAAAATAAAAGACCAAAGAGTATTTACTAAATCATGTATTCCACCTGGAACCTTGGAGTCAGTCACTTGAGCACATATATTTTTTAAGATAACGTTGCCTCCTCCACGCAGCCCCTTTGCTAACTATTGCCCGTATTGTCCGCAGGTCTCCTGCTTCCTTCACCACCATTTCCCACCCTTACCACCCTAGGAAGGGTGCTTACCATTCTCCTGGACCTCCAGATCTGTTTTTCTCATCAAAGGCTAGGGGACACCTGTTCTATTATATGCACCACTGAATTCCTGATTTTTAGGGCTTTTTGTTTGTTTTCTGTAAATGCCCTTTCTACCAGTTAATGGCAACTAAAACCTAGCTTTCTCCTGAGAGCCCCTTTTTCCTCACATTCAGTGGAGGGGAAGGGATTGGTAATGCACTTCCAGGCCAATGTCTTTCCTGAACATATTTTACACTGAAGTTTAGGTCCTTGTTTACACCTTCCTTTATTTGGTATCTGGTCCCTGCTTAACTCTTCAGTCTTTCCTCTTCTACTGCAACTTTGACATTTCATGTTTTAGTTGTGCTGAGCAACTTGAAATTTCAGAATGTGCCAGACCCTACCTTATCTTTATACCTTCATTCGTGCTGCTGCCTTTGAGTGGATTGAACTTCATCCCAGATTTACCTCGTCTTTCCTGGGAGTCTTGTTTCATCCCCCAAGCTTGGGGTAGAGTCTCCTCCTATGAACTCTCTTAGCCACTGGGCTTACCTTTGTTATAGAATTTATCACAACTCTATTACTAATTTCTTATGCACACACAAGTCTATAAGCTAAGAGTCTATATGGGCTTTGGCCCTCAGTCTACAAGGTTAGAATGGTGATTGCATTTTTAAAGTGTTGAAAAAAACTAAGGAAGAATTCACGACAGAGGCCTGGTGTAGAAGGGTACTATGGTGGGGCTTGCCTTCAACAGATGTAATGCTAATTAGTAGATTCAGAATCAGAGTTAAAGGAAATCCAAAGCAAAAACCAGGAGGTACTAGTCCTAAAAATAAAGTACAAATGGAATGAGGAAGTAAGTAGTGAAGTCAGGCTGCTGGAGTCAAGAGTAAGACAGGGTCAGGTGACCAATGTGACTTGGTTCACTGGCTGGCCCTGAGGCTCTTACTGGGCTCACGGCAGAAGTGGGACTAAGCAGAGCTGCTCTGAAATGGAGATTTCTGGACAGAGTTGTGCAAAGAATTATTTGGTCAAATTCTGCAGGAGCAAGGAAGGTAAAGCATTAGACTGTTCCAAGGAGAAAACACTGTCTGATTTCTGGGTGGCTATGTTGCCTTTGACCATCAGTCAGGGCTATGGTGGATAGGAACTTTGAAGTCTTACACAGGAACTTCCCCTAACCCCCACCTACACTCAAAAGTCAGATGACACTGGAGTCTACAAAAGCACAGAATCTCACTAAAAGTTAGGGTTGTGGTAGCTGGTATGGACAGAAAGTGGTGCAGAAGTTATTCCATCACCACCAGGATAGTATCTTTTTAGGGTGGGTGGAAAGGTTAGAGATAAAAATTCAAGGTAATAGTGTTTCGAGAACATTCCTAATAGTAAAAGTTGCTGTGAATCATGTTTCAATGTTTTTCTGAAAAATAGCCATTATTTTAGAGAACTGTTTAAGTTTTATTCCATATAATAAATTTTTACAATCCAAATTTGTATCCTCATTTTTTGATGAGATTGAAATAGAATAGGTTAATGTAATTAAAATGGTAGTAATAATAAAATAGCATATCTATTGAGTGCTTACTGTGTGCTAGTCATTATTCTAAAAGCTTTACATTATTATTTTGCTTGCACTTTATATTACCACAGTACAATGCTGCCTGTGGCTTGTGGCAGTGCTAGAAGTGACAGATCTTTCTATGTAGCTATGCTCTTTACCACCACACTTTTCTGGCTTTTCCACTAGCCAGAGTAAGATAAACTTCTACATGGCTTCTTGGTAGGACAATACCTTATCCTCACAGCACTGTGTGCTTATCTTCTTCAGCCTCAACTCATGATTCTCTCCTTCACTCTGTCCCAGCAACAGACTTCTAGTTTCTTGAATTTGCCATGCTCTTTCCACCATTTAGGTCCTTCACACTTTGCCTGGAATGCTCTTTCCCTAAGCACCTCATGTCTCGTTAGTCAGCTTAAAATGACCTCCCACAGGATTCTGAATTTATCTTTCGTAGCTCCCTCTGCTCTCTTCTGCTGATGTTGTTCAAATATACCCCTTGATTTCTTACCTCCATGTCTTCGTGCATAATGTTCTCCTCACCTTAGAATGCTTACCTCCCACTGCATGTATTTTTAATTTTTATTTATTTTTAGTACTCTCTATGCCCAGCATGGGGCTCAAACTCATGACTCCGAGATCAAGAGTCCCTCCCACTGTATTTGTAGAAGATCCTCCTCTAATGCTTGCTGAAATTCTGTCAACCCCTTAGTGTTCATATCAATTATTTCCTCTTGACTCTGACCAATAAAATTTTGTTTAAACTTTTTATGTTTTTAAAATTTCTGGTAAAAGTGCTTATAACGCTCTGCCTCATTCTTATAGCTTTTTGGCATCTTATATTCTTCTCTGAGTAAAAGAATGTGTATTTTAATAATGATCCATTCAAAATTATTTCTATAGTAAATGTACTCACTCATCTTTCTTCGTTACTGTCTAGAGGAAGTGTTTGAATACGCACTTTCAATTTGACACCGTCAAAATTACAAATGCCATGTTTTCAGCCATATTATATCCCATAAACATTAAGTGTTTTTGTTTTCCTCTCTTCCATTCAAATGCTTTTTGAGATTTTACATGTCAAATACTGTTTTAAGCATTGTGAATACAGTGAACAAAACAGGCAAGCTTCCTGCACTCAGGGAGCTTGTATTCTTTCTAGTCAGGGATGTGGATAAGCACCAAGAAGAAAACACAGGGAGAGTGATAAGAGTGCTTCAGGTTAGGGAGGGAAGTAAGGTTGCTGTTATTTTACCTAAATTGGGCAGGAAAGAGGTCACTAAGAACATAACATCTTAACACAATCCTGAAAGAAATGAGGAGATGAGCCATGAAGATATTTGGGGGAAGAATACCCCAGCAAGTGCAAAGGCCCTAAGGTGACAGTGATAGCTATATTCAAGGACCAGTAAGGAGACCAGAACAGCTGAAATGGAATAAACAAAAGGGAAACTGGGAGCAGCATCGTCAGAGACACAGTGTGTGAGAGGCAAGAGTGAGTTTTGAGTGGAAGAATTATTTGATCTCACATATTTTTTGAAGGAGCAAGTAGTGAAAGGGTAAACACAAGGGGACCTGTTAGGAGGCTTTCCCCCCAACCCCAAATGCAGGTTAGAGCTGATGGTGTCTTGAACCAGGTTAGTAGAGATACAGGTGGTAAAAAATGGTCAGACTGGACATATTCTGAATAGAGCCAATAGAATTTGCTGATGGACTGGATATGGGTTATGAAGAAATAAGAGGAGTAAAAAACAATGACTCTAAGGGTTGTGGCTTAAGTTATTAGGAAAATGGAGATGCCATTTAGAGAGGTAGAGAAAGCTGCAGGAGAAGATGGTTCATTGGAAGGGAAATCAGTTTGAGTTAGGATAGGAGATGTCTATAGTTCTGGGGAGTTATTAGGGAAAGTAGAAATAGAGATAGCTGTTAGAGAAAGTAGAAATTTAGGAGTAATAAATGAATAAAAGCTATTTAAAGTCATAAGATATGATGAGATTATTTAGCAATGAGAAAAGATCCTGGGCCTAACCTGGAAGAGTCCATTTTTTAGATCCAGGAGAAGAAACACTGAAGAGGTGCAGCCAGAAAGATCAGAGGAAAACAAAGGCAAGTAAATAGTGTTAGATTTAAAAGTGTCAGATCAGTATGGCTAACTTAATCAGCTGCCTGTAAAATTTCCAAGAGTATTGGGTAGTCCAAAATAATTAAATTGTTCCTTAAAAGGGAACTATTTAGTACATTTTCTGCAATAAGATGGTTCATGATCTAGGTTGGTAAATAAAAGTAGACTGTTCCACTTAAACATACCTTGAAAGAACATATTTGGTTACCAGAAAGGTTTAATCTTTCCAGTTGTTCATTGGGATCAAGACATCGACCTTTAATTTAAAAAACAAGATGAAAGAAAAATCAAATTTCTTATTTTACCTCCTGCTCATATCCTATAATATTTTTTAGTTATATATGATCATCATGGCTTGCATATAAGTAAGTCTAACAATAACATTGTATAGTTAGTAATAACTGGTTAGTGGGTAATATTTTCACATCCTGTAATCACAGATTTAGAGATGCCTTGCAAACTATCATACAAAAGAGTCTAGAAACGAAATCTAAGAATGTACTTTTCATACTGATAAAAAATTATTGTAGCATTAGCTCATATTCCAAATGAAACAGTACATACCAATGCTGCTTATTAGATTTCCAGCAAGGTTGAGGTCATTTAAATTCTTCAAAGTTTGCAAGCCCTAAAAATTTAGACAATTATAGAATTTAGAAGTTAGTAAAATATATACTTATAAATGATCTGATCTATCTGGTTGGTTCTCCAAGTGTTCTGAGCACTGGGTACTGTGTACCTCACAAACACAGAAGCTAAGTAGGTGTCTCAGTGAACCCATCTTTGTTTCCCTGGAATATGGAGAGAATTATTGGAGGAGGAGAGAAGGGGGAGGGGAGTGGAGAGGAAAAGAAGATGATGAGTAGGAAGAAAAACACATCACACAGAGTGTGTTTATAATCCTTGGCAAGTTACATATAATTTCTCTAAATCTCTATTTTTTTTAACCTTTGAAGAAGAAATAATACCTTACCTCCCAGGTTTGGTGGGAGGAACAAAGAAAACGATGTATATGAAGTTTCTACACATTATAAAATACTGTATACATGTTAGTCTTTCTTAACAATTATTAAACTAGTCACAAATATTCTGGTCCCTAACCATTATATTATTTAGGACATTGTGGTTAAAACTCCACAGGAACAATTGACTTTACATATAAATGACTGAAATTATCTTACCTCAATATTTTTAATTGTATTGTGGTTCAGCCAAAGAACTTCCAATCTGAATAATTTCTCTAAATTTTCTATCTTGGAAATTTTATTAAAATATAAATACAATTTTTCTAAATTTCTACATTCTTGAAGACCTCCAATTTTCTGTAAAAAAAAAAAAGAGACTGAATAGTGTTAACTTCTGTTTTAGAATTAATCCTTTTAATAGAGTAGATTATAAGCACATTTTCTTTTAAAAATCACACTTTATTGAAAAACCTGTAGCCAGCAAAATGAACTAAACATTATAAAAGAAAAAAATACAGGGGTGCTTGGGTGGCTCAGTTGATTTTGGCTCAGGTCATGATCCCAGGGTTGTGAGCTAGAGCCCTGCATCAATTGGGCTCCATGCTGAGGATGAAGCCTGCTTAACACTCTCTGCCTCAGCCTGTGAGACCATGACCCGAGCCAAAGTTGGATGCTCAACTGACTGGGCCACCAAAGTGCAGCCTTATGAAGTTTATAATAATTTTCTTAAAAGTACCTTTACGTGCAGAATATTCGTTTCACATTTTTAAATATTACAAATAGTGCTATAACAAATAACTTCATGCATACCATTGTTTTCTGCTGTTGAATTACTTCTCTAGGATAAGATCTTAGAACAAGGGATTTCTGACTCAAAAGGTATGCACCTTCCCTTGACTCATGATACATTCTGCAGTATTGCTTTTCAATACAGATGTTACAATTTTCATACAACCAATACCGACCAAGTGGACCAATTTACTACTAAACAATACTGGGTATTATTTGATCTGATCTGATTACTAAAAAGTAGAATATGTCTATTATTTCTTTGTCTTTATTTCTATTTTCTCCTTTGTAGAAATCTATTTCTGTATTTTACCCATTTATCTGTTTAGTTTGTTTTGTTTTACAGGGTAAAGGGTTTTATTGTAATTCATCATGTATGCCCCGCCCTCATTCATCTGTTTTGATTTATGACTCATGCATGTATTTCAAGGAATTTTTTTTCCCAAAGCCAAAGAATTCAGCATAAAATACTTCACATAAGGTTGTGTTTACGCTTACCTCTATGCAGCATTCGGCAATCCAAAGTTCTTTAAGCCGTAAACAAGTTTCTAGTCCTGATATTTCCTTTATATCTTGAGCAACAATGGTGAGACTTGTTAGATTCGGAAATAATGATAATCCAACTATACGGGGATACCCTGAGAAAAACATCTCCAGTTCTGAAATATCTGATCCTTCTTGTCCAACCATCTCGTAAGACAAACCATTGCATAAACACTGTTTCAAAAAAGAAATTGGGTTATTACCTATTAAAAGAAAATATTTTTGCCATTAGAAATTATAAATTGCCAATTGCACCAATGCCATTTTTGACTTTTACAAGAAGGAAAGTCATACCATGTAATGGTTTTTCTCTGTTCCCAAAGGCCATGGGGTAGACCAGAAAGGAGTATAAGCTCCAGAAAGGAGTATAAAAATGTTCACTTAACATTCTTGCAAATGGAGTTGAAAATAAATTTGGCTTTGACTCACCAGTTCCTTAATTATTTCTTCTTGGTTTAGGTTTTCACATTCAATCATCTTCCATTAAAAATAAAGGTCATAATATATCTGTTAAGGAAAGTGAAAAGTTGAAATAAATAAATTCTAGAGTCATGTCATTCCAAGTTGAAAGGGCTCTTTAAAAAAATTTTTTTTAATGTTTTTATTTATTTTTGAGACAGAGAGAGACAGAACATGAGCAGGGGAGGGGCAGAGAGAGAGGGAGACACAGAATCCGAAGCAGGCTTCAGGCTCTGAGCTGTCAGCACAGAGCCCGAGGTGGGACTCGAACTCACAGACTGTGAGATCATGACCTGAGCCGAAGTCAGATGTTCAACCAACTGAGCACCCAGGCGCCCCTGAAAGGGATCTTAAAGCTACTGAAGTGAAACCACCCTCACGTTGCCTGAAATTTTCACACAGCGCAATACCAAGTATCTGTCTGGGCCCCAAGACTGTCCATTCCATCTCTAAAACTTTCTGTTAGAAAGTTCTTTCTTTATTTTGAATTTAATTCTGTCTGTCCATAACTCCACTCCACTGTTATTCTACCTCCTGGGTTCAAATAAAACAAGTATTTTTCTCCCATACTTGACGAACACAGTCATCTCTCATCTACAACTTTACCTCGCTCCCCAGCTCATGTCTTTTAGTTTTCTCACTAGAGATATCCCTGTTTCTCTCCTTCGAACAGGCTCCAGTTTACCCTTCCTATTACACGGTTGTGTCCCAAACTGAACATAGCTCTCTAAGTGTACTAGGGAAGAAAAGAAACCTCAGAAGTTAGTGACATACCTGGCATGGGAATAAATATTTATTAAAATGAATGAGCCAGTGTTTTCATTTTAGATGATATAAACTGCTTAATATCTAATAGCTACAATAAAATTTAACTCAGTTTTTTTGTAATTTTTAATCTATCCATTATATTATTCTAGACACATACTGTTTTTAAAATATAGGAGTCTAGGTTTTAATATGATGACATGACAAAGCAAAAATGTAGATATGATATATATCATGATCCCACTTTTCACACTAATTCCCCCGCAGTTATGCATGTGTGTATGTCTGTGTGTGTATATGTATGTATATGTGTATATGTCTGTGTATATGTATATGTATGTATATGTATATAAATATACATATATATATATGTGTAGTTATGCATGTGTGTATGATTATGTAAGGATAAAACACATAAACATACAAAGTGGTTAACATGAGTTGTTAACATGCAGGTGAAAGCTGCGTGCAAGGTAACTAATATTAACAACTGAGTATGTCTATCTTTACATATAATAGGCATGAGAGGTTGAATGGGGATAGATCTAGGCAAAACTGGAAAAGAAAAAAAACTTTTCAAAAGCATGTTTCAAAAGTAAGAATATATAAACTTACTTTCGAAAGTAAGACTATAATAAACCATTTATTCATTCTGTTAGTAGACTTTCGGACTGTCTCCAGTTTGGAGTTAAGTGGTGCTTCCCTGAACATTTTTATCATAAGAGACATTAGTGCACATTTAGTCTGAGTTTATACCTAGAGGTGGAAGGAGAAAGAAACTATTGTTGTATACAACATGGATTATTCCCACAAGCACAATATTGAGCAAAGGAAGACACACAAACACAGTGAGGTTCATAATATGTGGCTCTGTTCATATAAAATTTGAAAGCAAACCAATCTATGGTTTTAGCAGCAGTCCCAGATAGTGGTTACCTTTCAGGGGTGGGTGACTAGGAGGAGGCAAAGAAGGGCTCTGGAGTGCTGATGAAGATGTGTTTTGTGATCTGCATGCTGATTAAAGGAACACATTCACTTTGAGAAAATAAAATTAGATACCTAAGATTTTGTGTGATATCTATACAGATGTTATACTTAGAACAAAATTTTACTTAAATATGTATTTTAAAAGTATATGTCTACTTTCATTCATTCAATCATAATTATATACACATACATAAATTTAAATTTTAAGAAAAATGAGTTGGTGACTTGAGTCCATGTATTTACCAACCTTCCCTCCCTAAATCCCACTAAAATGACTAGGGAAATGTGAAAATAAGAAAGGAATGTGTAACAATGCTAGGAAAGGGGCATTGATTGTCAGAGATGTTCAGAAAGGTATTTTGTTGCTGTTATTGTTTTTATTTAAATTCCAATATTGTTAATGTACAGTGATATATTAGTTTCAGGTGCACAACGTAGTACTTCAACACTCTATACATTACACAGTGTTCATCGTGATAAGTGTATTCTTAATCCCTTTGACCTATTTCACCCATAACCCCACCCACCTCCCATCTGGTAACCATCCATTTGTTCTCTCTAGTTAAGAATCTGTTTTGTGGGGCACCTGGATGTCTCAGTTGGTTAAGCATCCAACTCTTGGTTTTGGCTCAGGTCATGATCTCACGGTTTGTGAATTCAAGTCCCCACATTGGGCTCTGTCCTGACAGTGCAGAGCCTGCTTGGGATTCCTTCTCTCCCTCTCTCTCTGCCACTCCCTTGGTTGCTCGCACTCTGTCTCTCTCAAAATAAATAAATAAACTTAAAAACAAAAAAACGGAGTCTGTTTTCCAGTCTCTCTCTTTTCCTTTGTTCCTTTGTTTCTTAAATTCCACACAAGTGAAATCACATGGCATTTGTCTTTCTCTGACTAGCAATTTCTCTTAGCATTTTATACTCTCTCTATTCATCCACGTTGTTGCAAATGGCAATATTTTTTTCTTCTTTATGGCAGAAAAATGTTCCATATATATATATATATATATATATATATATATATATAACCTCTTCTTTATCCATCCTTCCCTTCTATCAGTGCACACTTTGGCTGCTTCCACAGTTTGGCTATTGTAAATAATGTTGCAATAAACACAAGGGTGCATATATCCCTTAAAATTAGTGTTTTCCAATTCTTTGGGTAAATATCCAGTAGTGCAACTACTGTATCACAGTGTAGTTCTATTTTTAATGTTTTGAAGAACCTCCCTACTGTTTTCCACAGTGGCTGCACTGGTTTACATTCCCACCAACACTGCATGAGGATTCCTTTTTTTCCACATCCTCGCTGACATTTATTATTTCTTGAGTTTCTGATTTTAGCCATTCTGATAGGTGTGAAGTGATCTCATTGTGGTTTTGATTTATATTTCCCTGATGGTGAGTGATATTGAGCATCTTTTCATGTGCCTTTTGGCCACCTTGTATTTCTTCTTTGGAGAAATGTCTGTTCATGTCTTCTGCCCATTTTTTAATTGGGTTATTTGTGGTTTTTTTGTGTGTTAATATTTTAGATATTAACCCCTTATCAGATATGTCACTAGCAAGTATCTTCTCCCATTCAGTAGGTTCTCTTTTAGTTTTGTTGATTGTTTCTTTTGCTGTGCAGAAGCTTTTTATTTTGATGTAGTCCCAATAGTTTATTTTTGCTTTTGTTTCCCTTGCCTCAGAAGACATATCTAGAAAGATGTTACTATGATCAGTGTCAGAGAAATTACTGCCTGTGCTCTCTTCTAGGATCTTTATGGTTTCAGGTCTCACATTTAGTTTTTTAATCCATTTTGAGTTTATTTTTATGTATGGTGTAAGAAAGTGGTCCAATTTCATTCTTTTGCATGTAGCTGTCCAGTTTTCCCAACACCATTTGTTGAAGAGACTTTTTCCCATTGCATATTCTTGCCTCCTTTGTTGAAGATTGACCATATAATTGTGGGCTTATTCCTGGGGTTTTTATTCTGTTCCATTGATCTATGTGTCTATGTTTGTACCTGTACCATACTGTTTTGATTGCTACAGCTTTGTAATATAGCTTGAAGTTGGAATTGTGAAACATCCAGTTTTGATTTTCTTTTTCAAGGCTGCTTTGGCTATTTGGGGTCTTTTGTAGTTCCATATAAATTTTAGGAATTTTTGTTCTAGTTTTGCAAAAAATGCTGTTGGTATGTTGGTAGAGATTGCATTAAATGTGTAGATTGCTTTGGGTAGTATAAGCATTTTAACAATATTTATGGATTTAACAATCCATAAGCATGGAATATCTTTCCATTTCTTTCTGTCATCTTCAATTTATTTCATCAGTGTTTCATAGTTTTCAGAGTACAGGTCTTTCACCTCTTTGGTTAGTTTATTCTTGAGTATTTTATTAGCAAAGGGTCTTTTGAATGAAAATGAAGTAGATGGCATGAGTCTGAGAGAAAAGCCCATTGGTATAAACCAGCCCAAAATTCAATGTACCAAGGAAAGAAGTTTTATAAAACTATCCGAAAAAAATTCCCCAAACTCAGACCAGCAGTGATTGGGAAGATGGTGGCTGTAAGCCATCCAAGGGAACCAAATCAAAGGACTTTGAGATTTATATCAGAGTCTGTATTTGTACTCAGGCTTTGTAAACTGGAGACACAGTCTGACCATGCTGAGTTGAGAAGGGGAGGGGCCCCAGCTAGCATCACAAAGAAAAATAAGAGCCAGAAAATTATTCTAATACACTGGAATCTCTACTAATTCATCACTTATTCATTAACTTTTGTGTTGAGGAACTAATATCTACCAGTCAGAAAATGATAGGGGGTGGAGGAAAGAAAAGATTTCTCTAGTAAGGTAGCATCCGGACAAAGAGGTGAAGGAAATGAAGGAGTGTGAGCTATGAGGAAATCTGGGGAAAATGCATCCATGCAGAGGGAAGAACACATGTAAAAAAAAAAAAAAAACAGGATGAAAGAATAGTTGGCATGTTTGCAAAATAGCAAGGAAAATGATATGGCTGGAACACAGCTAGTGAAATAGAGACAGGTAGGATGTGACATCAGAAAGGTATTGCAGGGACAGATCATGTGCTGTCTTGTGATTTGTAGGCCCTTGTGAAGATTTTACATTTTAGTATTATGAGTAAGATGGAAATCTCTATGAGGATTTTGGGGGGGAGAGTAATATGAGCTGTCTTAAGTTTTGGAAAGGATCACCCGATCTACTCTGTTGAAAATAGACTGTAGGTGTCTACGGTAGAAGCAAGGAGACCAGTTAAGAAACACTTGTAATAACATGAGAGAGAGGATGGTGGTTGTGGTGGGGTGGAGGTAGTGGGGATGGTGAGAAGTAGTTAGATGATGGATCCATATTGAAGGTGATACCGATCTTTCCTTGCAACTGTCTCTTTAATCCATTCTTGCCCCCCCCCCCTCCATATATTATAGCATAGGCTGCAGGAGCAGCCAGGCAATGGAGCACTTAGCAAGGAACAACTTTGAGACGATTAGGTACTCTATCAGAGGCCCGTCCATAGATGTGGGCCACAGTCTTCCCTCCCTAGGCTTATTCAGATGCCATATTAAGTAAAGGAGAGCTTTGTACCACCACCCCTTCTCATCAGTAAAGAAATCCTTACATTCTGGTTTAATGTCTGTGAACACTAAAGGAAAGCCTGCCTTCCCACCACCACACAAGGAAAAAGCCTGTCCTCAGTACATCCAAAGTCACCAAATGGCAATTCCAGTTATCTAGTGCATGTCCAAGATGTCTATTCCAAAAGAAATTAACTGTTCCCTTTGTTATTTACTAAATGATCACATATATTTGAGCCTAATTTGGGACTTTCCAATCTGTGTTCTCCCTTAGCTCTATCTATTCCTATAGTATTATCCTGTTTTAATTACTGTGATTTATATCAATTTCCATCATATTCTTTTTTAAAAATTTCTTGGCTACTTTTTCATTTATTTTTCCAAACAAAATTTACGTTTATTTTGTATTTAGTGTTTAAAAATTCACTTGGGTTTTTGAGATTCCAGTGTAAAGCTTAATTTAAAGAGAACTTCCATCTTTATAGTATTAGTCTTCTATTTATTCAAGGAGACTACTTTTTCTTGATAGAGAAAATATGTATATTTTGGATATCAGCCTTACCTTCCACTTCATCTTATTTTCTTTCATCAGTGCCTTCATTTAGGAAAAAATCTGTTCTAATCCAATATTAATTAGCAAAACAAAATTTAATTACAAAGCTTCCAATTCTATAATTTGAATAACTGCACCTGAATTATGAGGAGCCTGAACCTCTCTGGTACTTATAAGCCTCCTATGCTTCCTCCAGTCATTAGTAGACCCAAGGCTTCCAGCTGAAGCTTCTGATTTCATCAAGAGTTGTGTCCTGTTGGCCAGCTTGTACCCACTCTCCTCCACTTTGGGGAAGTTCTTTTCAGGGCCTGACCATCTAAGAGACCACAGGTCTCCTCTAGTTCCTTCAGGGAACCAGGAGCCACCAGGAGCTTCTATAACTTTCACCCTTCCGATCTCAGATTGATCCAATCACCTCCCCTCTCCACTGTGAAGTGCTGCTGACACATTTCATATAACCAGCACGGAGCTGAAGTCACTACAAATGCACGGCCTCTAATTCAGCTGCCTCCGTCTTCAACGACAGACATTTTATATTTTCCTCTTCGACTTCCTCTCCTAGTGAGAGTAGGGCTAGACATACAGATGGGGGATTCATGACATAGGGACTGTTCTAAACTTCTACCACTCTTCTCAGGTTCTCCCTCCCACCCCTCCTCTGCAGATGATCTTTTCTCCCGTCTTCACAGAGAACAGTGATGACATCAGATTTACATTCCTTAAATTTCTTTTCCTCCTAAAAATGTATTTCTTTCCCTTCCTGACTCCCCTCTTAGTGAAAGTATTCTCTCTCTTGTCCAAAATGTGTGTACTGATCCCATCCTCGTCAGTCTCTTTCAGAATACTATTCCGTCAAATTTCCCTCCTCCTCATTTATTCCCACCTTTTCTTCTCTGCAGTTTCTTTTCCCTCCATACATGAATGTTAGATCATTCCTGTCTTAAAAAAAAAAAGTCTTCCTATCTTGTATTCTATGAGTAGCTGGGTTTAGATATTTTCGCTGAAAAACTTCTAGATAGAGTAGTCATTAGCAACGCTTCACTACCTCCATTCAGTTCTTAACTCACTACAGTCTGACTGATGATATGTCAGGCCACAACCATTTCTTTTGCCAAGGTCAACAATAATCTTCTAATTGTCAAAGACACTTGCCATGTTTCAGCTCTCAATTTAACTTGACCTTGACATAGCATTTGTCAATGTTGATGACTCCTTTCTTTAAGATTTCTTCTTTGGTTTGACATTTTCCCTGTGTCTTCTCTCTACTTGTTATATTTTTTAAAATTTTTATTTATTTATTTTGAGAGAGAGAGAGAGAGAGCAGGTAGGGGAAGGGCAGGGAGAGACACGGAGAGAGAGAGAAGCCCAAGCAGGGCACGAACTCACGAACTGCGAGATCATGACCTGAGCCGAAGTCAGATGCTTAACCGACTGAGCCACCCACTTGCCCCTCTACTTGTTATTTCAAATCTACTTTTCTGATCAATTGTTTCCTTCTTGGTGAAAATTACTAATTTTTATCTTCCTTTTTGCTGTGCAACTTCCTTCCTGTGCAAATCCAATTTCCAATATGGAAAGCTACATCTGAATGTGTCACAGGCATCTTAAATTCAGTGCGTTCAAACCTGGAGTCATATTTTCCAGCCAGCTTTCTTCTCCTAGTGTATGCTTTCTCTTGGTAAATTGCACCATCTTTGTAATCATCCATATTAGAACCCTGGGACATATCCTTAACCACTCTTTTAGTCTTTCTTCCATATTCACTTGCTCATTAAATCCTTCTGAATATACCTCTTAAATGTCTATCATTTTCCCCCTCCTCTCCATCATATTTGCCTCTGCGTTACTTCAGGCCTTTATCACTTCACCTTAATTGGATGCTCTCCTTACAGTCCTACATCCATCCCTCCAATCCACCTTCTACACTACTGTAACAGCCAACCTCCCAAAAGGTAAATCTATTTAGGCTACTCTCCTTGGAAGGTATTCATGGTATCCATGATCTGACCCCTGCCTGCTTGTCAAGCTCATCAACCACAAACTCCCAACACCTCAGAGTCTGGCCACAACTATAGTTCTCTGAATGGGCTGGGGCATTTCTGCATTTTGGCATATGCAGTCTTCCTTTCCTAAAATGCCTTTTTCCCTTGACTTTATGGCATACTCCATACATCCTTAAAAATTTAAATCAAGGGTCTTCTGTATGAAGACTTTAATTCTCTCTGGTAGTATTATAATCATTCTCTTCCTTGTTAAGGCCTGCACACTTTCTATTTATAGCACCTGTCCTACTCTACTGTGATGCTTGCAGGTCTTTCCTCCCTACCAGGTAACATGTTCACCAAAGGCAGGATCAATGAACCTGTCACTGTGCCTGGCACTTGCTTGGTGTTCCATAAAAGTTTGTTAAATGGTTTGAATTAATTGTCATGCTACAGGGTCCTATATGGTATAACTTGGAATATAATATAATAATATGTAAATATTTGCCATACAAGACCAGAGTATAATAATTAGAGTATAAAGCACCATGTTCTGTCTGCCATGAGAGCTGGGTAGGGTATTATTCTGAAAAATCAAGTTTCTTTTCTACAAACTAGAAGCCCTGTATGGTCAAATTGTCTCCTCCCTTGGGTATAAAGAGATCAGAATCCACCTGTTAGCACCGACGGGCCAAACAAACACCTTTCTGGCTCTAGGTGAGCAGTATCAAATTTGGCCAATAAGCACTTGATTCTCTCAGTTCTGTACCTTAACGTCTGCAGGAAAGGCTGCACAGGTGACTGTGAGCCACCTTCTCTTTTATTCTTCTCTTAACCTTTGCTCTGGTCACCCTGATGGCCTTCAATAAAGACATGGAACTGTCTCATTATTACCATCTCCATTGCACCATTACGGGGGGTCCTTTGACCACAGTGTTTCTTCTCTCCCATCTTCCTCTCCGGGGCGGGCAGAGTGGCAGGAGGGAGAAGCAAAGACACCCGAAGGCCACAAGGTGAGCCACACTCACCTTATCCCAGAAAGAGGATGGATTCCAGGGCAATCCGAGACAGAGCAGAGACCACTCCGATTTCCTAATCCCTATCTTGCAACAGCAGGCACGACACCCTCTCTAATCCAGGGCCTGGTGTGTATACGCGACCAGTTGCGGTTGCCTAGGAAACCTGCCCTCCGCCTCCAGCGACCTTGGAGTGGGGAGGGGGACATCAAGGGGTGGGAAAAGCAGCGGCCGAATCCGTTTCTGGATCACGTGGCGGCAACCTCCAGCCAATCAGCAGAGGTAGGGGTCCACCCGGAAGACCCCGCTGGTGCTGCTGGGAAATGGCGGGGAGCTTATTGCTCGTGGGTGTCATTGTGCCCGCGCGCATCTTTTCGCCTGCTGTCGCAGGATCGGAGGACCGGACCGGAGGCAACGAGTTGTGGGCATGATGGCAGAGACCTAGTCGTGTGGCTTCCTCCAGTCCCGGCTCTCTCCCATTGAAAGCCTTTAACCTTCGGGGCCTGGAAGGCCGGAGCCTTGCTGAACTGGAAACTTAAAAGTCATGTCGCTGTGATGTCATAAGGCGACCAGACAGCCAGGACACGTTCCGATCCCCCCCCTCCCGCTCCCGGCCCTGGCGTGGCCTCGGAGCCCCAAGAATGTAGCTGACCACCGCCTAAGCTGCAGAGCGCGGAACGAGCAGAATCGAAGGACGCCCTGGTGCCTCTAGAGAGGAGATGGACCCTCCAAGGGTCTTCTTACTGTTCTTGGACCGGCTGTGGAGGGTCCTTTAAATATTCCAAAATGTTCAGGAGGCAAAACATATTTATAAAATAAAGTAGAACTTAAAGAGGGAGAGGGAGAAACTTTTTTTTTTTTAAAAGGTGAGCAGAAGGGCTGAGAAATTAATGCATTCAGTAAAAGGAAAATCAAAGGAACTGTAGCTGTCATTTTCTACATCTGCCTGTCCCAATATGGGAGCCACTAGCCACAGCCACGCGTGGCTCTTGAACACTTGAATTGAAGTGTACTATAAAATACACATTGTATTTTGAAGACTCAGTAGTATTTTTGATATATCGGGTTAAATAAAAATGCGTTATTAAAATTTTACTTTTTAAAAGAGGCGATTAGAAATTTTTAAATTACACATACGACTTCTATTATGTTTCTGTTGGACAGCGCTGCTGAATTTTTTGTGGTTCAGTTGGTTTGCATAGAATATTTATGACGTTCAGTTCATGCAAAATAGTGCCTGTAGTGCTCTTTTCCGTCACCAGATGGCCGCCTCATTCAATAGACTAGTTTTAAACTTTCTCAAGAAAAATAGAAGTGCAGATTTTAAAAATGTCTCTTTCTGTTTATAACTATCAACAATTCAACATACTTGTCATGATTCAATTGTTTTTTTTCTATATTGTTCACTGTAAACACGAACATGGAAAAAATAGACTAATTTTCCTTGTACATTTCTTATTTCACAGGAATTTGTTTACATTTGTCATTAATTGCTGAATTAAAAATAAATTAATTGAAGTGTTTGTGGCTTAAGGATTTGAAACAAATACCAGGGAAATCTGATTCAGATCTGTATGTTTAATATTATTTGAAAACCTAGATTAACAATATTAGCTGCCTGAGCAAGTATTCATCTTAGGATATAAAGACTAGATAAGGATAGTTTAGGAATCTAAACTTTTAGATTAAAAATTGGGATCAGAAATCAAGAGGTGAACTTTATACATCAAGCTTCTCATTTTGGGAAATGCAGGTCTTTTGGATAAAGTACAGAGATTATCAAAGTACATTGTTAGAAATCTGTTGTGAATCTCCTGACCAGTAAAAGACTAAGAGAGAGCTAACACACAGTTTTCTTTATGTTATATAAACAAGTAATTTTAAGACTCAAGGATTTGGCCAGTCAGCAACGGAATCAGAGTTCCTGTGTAGCTGTAGGCTAATAATCATTGGTGATTTGCCAAACTAAAGCCTTTGTCCTGAGCAATTCTTAAAGGAAGAATTGCCTGTTGTTAACATATTCTAGATGGTATTGGGATGGTATTGGATGACAGTTAAAAGCCACAGGAAGAATACGAAACCAGTGATGATCTTGTTAATCTCCTTTTCTCAACTTTAAAGTTTATAATGTGGTTTATGTGTCTGTTCAAGAAACAGTAGAAAATGAGACTGCTAAAACTCCAATGTGTTAAATAAACATTCTAGTGAATTAAGACTTCATTCATCTCTCTATTTATATTCCTAGACAAAGACTAATACATACATATTTAAATCTGTTTACTTATGGGTAAAAGTATCTTGAATCTGAAAATACGTTGTAAACTGGTAGCAAGCTTACTGTATCACTGCCTGATTTAAACAAGAATCATTTCAACAAAATAGAGGTGACTTCTCAAACCTACATAAGAAAATCTTGAGTTGCATGCTAATTGTTAATTAAAACCTTTTGAATTGGTTGTTAAATTTATTTCCCCAAAAGCCCTATCCTTATTGCTGGAGAACCGTGGAGACATCTAATTACAGTTTGGCTTTTTAATGCCTTTAATTCCAGAGAACCAAAAACCTGAAGATTTCAAATGCTAGTTTAATTTAATTTTTGTGTTCTTGTTGACATTTGATCCTTCTGCAAATTAGTACTTTACTATTAATGATGTTATTAGATTATCTGTGAAAATTCCCTGTCCCATGTTTGAATTTGATATGTCATAAAAAAGTGAACGCAGTATAATTTAGGGCTTACTTTGGCAGTGGAGAGATAATTATGTAGTTCTTATAAAGTCATCATCAGAGGCTTTCATTGTTAATATCTGGTAATGAACATATATTATTCAATTAAAAGGAGTTTTCTGAAGTGAAATTTTTAATTAGATGAACAGAATGGTATTTCTAAATGGTCCATCTGAAAAAGTTAAATAATCTTTGTCCATGATTTGCTAACATATAATTAATGGACAAGATTTTCTTAAAAGACAGCCCGAATGGAATTGTAAAGGTGTTACTCTGTTGCAGACAACATAACCTTTTCATTTTACTATCCCAGTTATATTTAGCTATAAGGTAGCAACTTGAATAACAGTGAATTTAACCAGGGATGGTAGTCTTACTTAATTCACTAGAGAGCTGAGCAGTTCTTTGTGGGTGAGAACTCTTTCTTTACCTCCTTTCTTTTGAGTCTTTTATTTATACCTCTGGCTCAGAAAGTTGATTACATCCCTCAGGTTATAGCACATTATCATCATTTGTCCATATGAGGCCCTTTCTTTTATCTCCAGTTCCTTCTCCAATCCCACCCCCATCTCAACCACACCCCCCACAATCTAATATTTCTTCTAAACCTTGAGTTGTGTATTTCTCTTTGAAAAACAGGCGGTATTGTTTTGTAGGTCTGTATTTTTTATTTATATAAATGGCACTGTGCTATAAATTTTATTGATAAAGAATCAATACTTCAGTTCTATTCAGTACTATTAAGTACTGAATCAATCCATTCAGTACTATTTTATGATATTTGTTTCTGAATGTTCAGGTAGATTATTGTTTCTATACTCTGAACAGTATTCCGTAATACACATCTACCAAGGTTTACCTTTTGCTTGTTCCCCTATCTTGGGCACCTAGGTGGACTCCAATAAACAACACTGTGTTGAACAGCCTTGTAATTGCTTTCTTACAGACAATTTCTCCAAGACATATGTCAGGAACAGAATTACTGGCCCAAAAGCAAACAGTTTCCTGAATACCTTCTGATAACTTTCCAAAATAGCTGTCTCAGATTCTCCTCCCTCCAACAGTGCTTGACAATTCTTATTCACATTGTTGGGGAAATATAATTAAAACTCAGATCTCCTGACAACACAAAACACCTCTCCACAAAAGTAGAAGGAAAAGAAAATCAATTTTATTACTGAAAAAATTACACATTAAAGCAGAATATGATGGATGTCACAGACAATCCCCTAAAGAGACTGCAGACAAAAAGAAAACTTATCCTTTGTATGGCAAGCAGATACAACCTATCCCATGCATGTTCTCAAATAATAACTAGTCCTCAAATAAGAGGATTTGACAGCACCATTTGTCACAACTTTGGGATTGACATTCAGTTCATCCTAAGTTCACCTGGTAACTGGGATGACCCTCTGTGTTAGCTAATTGACTTTATCCAAAGGAAAAATGAACTCTTTTTGACATAACGTCTTCATGACAGAAGGTAGTTTGGGAGCAAGGCAAAGTTGGTTTTTACCCTCCCACAGAAAATGGGACACAAGGGTGCAATTGACACTCTTTTTTTTTATTGAAGTATAATTAACATACAATATTGTATTAGTTTCAGGTAGATGTACAACAGTAGTTCAACAATTGTATACAAGAGTAGTTACCATCTGTCACCAAAGTTATCATAATATTACTCACTATATTCCCTATGCTGCACTTTTCATCCCCATGACTATTTTACTACTGGAAGTTTGTACCTCTTAATCCTCTTTACCTATTTCATCCAACCCCCCACTTTCCTCCCCTTCAGCAACCATCATTTTGCTTTTTGTACATATGGATCTATTTCTGTTTTGTTTGTTCATTTGTTTTGTGTTGTTTTGTTTTGTTTTTTAGATTCCACATTTAAGTGAAATGGTGTGGTATTTATCTTTCTGTCTGGCTTTTTCACCTAGGATAATACTCTCTAGGTTCATCCATATTGTTGCAAATGGCAAGATTTCATTCTTTTGTATGGCTGAATGATGTGTATATACTTGGAAGCAACCCCAGTGTCTATTGACAGATGAATGGGTAAAGAAGATGTCTTCACAATCTATATATCACAGCGTGTTGTTAAGTATTACCTTATATACCCCAAACCAGTGCTACTTTGACTCTGTAGAGATTTATTGAAATTTTTTCTATCTGTAAAATTTTATAATAAAATACTTGAGAAAGTAACAGATCATCTGTGAGACACCCCCCCCCCACCTCCTGACCATTGTCTCACGTTTCTTGATTTTGTGAAGTTAATCTACAACAGGATTAAAAACACTGGGGATTTACTCCTGTTTTCATCTGTCTATACCCCAGACTAGTGGGGTTCACTAAGTGAATCTTCTACATTGAACCAAACTTTCCCTCAGGTGGACTGTTGCAAGATCCAGTGGGCAGACAG
Organism: Lynx canadensis; assembly: GCF_007474595.2. Taxonomy (NCBI): domain Eukaryota; kingdom Metazoa; phylum Chordata; class Mammalia; order Carnivora; family Felidae; genus Lynx; species Lynx canadensis. Next base: position 106,631,216 of record NC_044308.2, on the reverse strand, counting down.
AATGTTAGTGGGTCCTTTTCTGTACAGATATGCAGTCATTTTTCCCAATGGAATTTCCAGTATTAAAGTTGACATTTTGAGCTCTATGTATACGTCTCATGTCTGTTTCCCAGTTGGTTTGAAGCTTGAGAGGGAAAGAAAGGGTTTTTGCCTTCAAAAGCCTGATTCTATAGTCTGGTTTAAGTGTATTTTTGTATAATCCAAATGTTTGAAATTTAAAATGCATATTGACCCTGAAAAAGACAGAATATTCTACAAGTCAGAATAAAGAGCTCTTTTTCCATTTTAGGAAAGTGAAAGTGTGCTGTACAGTTACTATAGATCTACCTCCTAGCCACACGCACACAGAAATGATAGTATCTGTAGGATCTAGAGCCAGCCTACACGGAAACACTTGATTCGCTTTATAAAGCATGGCTAATGTGCACATCTATGCAGCTGACAAGAGGTCTTGGGAAAGGGATGTAGCACTGTTATTAAACAGGGAACTCTAAGACAATTACTAGTTGTGGCCAGCACCATTTTGCTAGCTCTGCCAGAATGATCATTGCATGAGCCAACCTGCAAATCCAACACCCGAGTAGAAGCAGAATTTTAATTGTGCAAACACAAGATGAACTCCACCAAGCAGAACATTAGACTGTAATTAGTAACTTTAAATGACCCGCTTAAATCAAATCCAGGACATCAAAAATAAGAAAGGCATTCATGCCCTTGAAAACATTAGTAACATATAGTAAAAGCTAGCACATATATAGTGCGAATGTCTCATATGTATTTTCATTTGTATATATGTATTCATAAATAAACAGAAGAATTTTACCTAAGGTACCAGGTTTTGTGTCAGTTACCAAGTTTTTAAATTATTGTGCTTAGAAGACTAAGCATTTAATTCACCTTTTGTTTTAATACATAATCACATTTAAAATCATCCCAGATATTTTTTCTTTGAAAGATGTATTAGCAGTCTCTCATTCTTATTTTAAAAATCTCTGTGGCGCCTGAGTGGCTCAGTTTGTCAAGCAACTGATGCTTGATTTCGGCTCAGGTCATGATCTCATCATTTGTGAGTTCGAACCCTGCATCAGCCTTTGTACTGACAGCACGGAGCCTGCTTGCGATTCTCTCTTCCCCTCTCTCTGCCCTACTCCTGCTTGCTCTCTCTCTCTCTCTCTCAAAATGAATAAAGTTAAAAACTTTAAAAAAAATCTCTATTGGCTGGACATGTACCCCATACCTGATCTAAACCTGAAATGCTACAGACCCTGTTATCTTTGTCTTTTTTGATCTTCAATAAAGATAGCTACTTATTCCAATATTTAAAAGTCCATACTGTAGGGGTGTCTGATGGGTCAGTAAGTTGAGAGTCTGACTCTTAGTTTCTGCTTAGGTCATGATATCATGGTTCGGTTTGTGAGATCAAGCCCCAAGCGAGCCTCTGTGCTGCTTGGGATTCTCTCTCAGGAGAGAGAGCTTGCTTGGGATTCTCTCTCTCCTCACTCCCTGCCCTTCTCTCTCACATGCACTCTCTCATTCTCTTTCTCAAAATAAATAAACATTTTAAAAAGTCCATATTTTAGATCAGTTATGTTCAATAGAAATAAAATGTGGGCTATATATGTAATTTTAAATGTTCTTTTAGGCATATTAAAAAAGTAAAAAGAAACAGGTGAAATTAATTTTTTATGATATTTTAAAAATCACATTATCATCAGAAAAGTCTTTTTTAAAAAGATTGAGGTATAATAGGGAGGTGAATGGGGGACGAGCTAGGTGGGTGATAGGGACTAAGGAGAGCACTTGTGATGAGCACTAGGTGTTGTATGCAAGTGATGAATCACTGAATTCTACTCCCAAAACCAATATTGTGCTGTATGCCAACTGACTAGAACTTGAATAAAAATTTGAGAAGAAAAAAAAGTAAAAAATAAACTTTCTGGGGCACCTGGGTGGCTCAGTCATTTGAATGACTGACTCTTGATTTTGGCTCAGGTCTGGATCTTGCAGTTTGGGGGTTCAAGCCCTGCGTGGGGCTCTGCACTGACAGTGGGGAGCTTGCTTGGGATTCTCTCTCCTCCTCTCTCTCTACCCCTCCTCAGCTCATCCTCTCTCTCTCTCTCTCTCTTTCTCAAAATAAATACACTTTAAGTAAAAAATAAACTATTTCCTGCATTACAAAAAAATTTAAGTATAATTGGCATACAACATTATATTTGTTTCAGGTATGCAAATTTGATGTTTGTATATATTGCAAAATGATCACCATAATAAATCTAGTTAATATCCATCATCATGTAAGCTACAGAATTGTTTTTTTTTTTCTTGAGAGGAGAACTTTTAAGATTTACTGTCTTAGCCATTTTCAAATATGCAATACAGTGTTATTAACTATAGTCATGATGCTGTATATTGCATCCTCATTATAACTGGAAATTTGTACCTTTGGTTCTGTTTACCTATTTTGCCCAAGCCCCAACCCCAACCTCTGGCAACCTCCAATCTGTTTTCTATATTCATGAGCTTGTTTGTTTGTTTTGCTTTGTTTTTGCATTCTGTACATAAATGAGCTCATACAGCATTTGTCTTCCTCTGACTTATTGCACTTAGCATGATGCCCTCAAACTCCATCCGTGTTGTCACAAATGGCAAGATTTCATTTTTTTAAATGGCTGAATGTATATTTTGGCCAACATATTCTTTATCCATTCATCTGTCAATAGGCATTTAGATTGTTTCCATATTTCGGCTGCTGTAAATAATGTTTCGAGTTAGTATTTTCATTTTCTTTGAATAAATACACAGAGGTGGAATTGATGGATCATATAGTAGTTCTACTTTTAATTTTTTTGATGAACCTCTATACCGTTTTCCACAGTGGCTGTACCAATTTACATTTCTACCAACAGTGCATGAGGATTCCTTTTTCTCCACATCCTCACCAACACTAGTTATTTCTCATCTTTTTGGTAATAGTCTTTCCGACAGGTGTGAGGTGATATATCTTGTGGTTTGGATTTGCATTTTTGTGATGATTAATTATGTTAAGCAACTTTTCATGTGATTGTTAGCCATCTGTATGTCTCTTTTGGGAAAATATCTATTCAAATCCTCTGCCAGTTTTTAGTTTTTTAATTGGATTGTTTGGGGATTTTTTTCTATTCAGTTGAATGAGTACTTTAAATATTTTGTATATTAACCCCTTATCAGATATATGGTTTACAAATATTTTCTTTCATTCAACAAGTTGACTTATTTTGTTGATGGCTTCCTTTCCTGTGAAGGTGAAATCAAGTTTAATGATTTTTTTACCCAAAATATAAAAATATTTTCATTTCAACATGTAATAGAAAAAGTCATTAATGGCTGTTTTTATTCTTTTCATATGAAAATTTCAAAATTCAGAGTATATTTTATCCTTTCTGAGCTCAGACCAGCCACATTTTAAGTGCCTGTGAATTGTGGCTACTATATTCAATTGTATAGTTCTAAATGATTGTTTTTAATGTTTTCATTTAGAATTTGGATGCATACTAAACTTAGGCTTGGCTGCACTGAAAGAAAGCACAAAATAATCATAGCTTTATAAAGAAAGAAATTTATTTCTCTCTTATACAAAGTTTGGAGATAATGGTCTAGGGTTAGTAAGGTGTCAGGACCCAGCTTTTTCACCTTGTTTCTCTGCTGTGTATGGCCTTTATTAACAGGGTTGCCTCATGGTCTAGGATGCTTGCTTCATCTCCAGTCTTCACATCTGCTTGCCAGCCAGCAGATAGGAGGAGAGAGAAGGAGAAGTTTTATATAATAATCATATACCGTCAACTTAGTCACAAGTCTACAGATAACTGCAAGAGAGACTGGAAAATTTACTGTAAATTCGAGTTAGCCCTATGTCTAGCTTAAAATTGAACGTTCTTTTACCACAGAAGAAAAGGAAATGGGGAAGGAGGGGTAACTAGTAATCTTTGTTTCAAGAGGGTCTTTGAAAACTCAATGGGTTTCTGAAGAGATTGTCTTTTTCTTAATGTTTATTTTATTTTTGAGAGAGAAAGACAGAGTGTGAGCAGGGGAGGGGCAGAGAGAGAGGGAGACACAGAATCTGAAGCAGGCTCCAGGCTTGGAACAGTCAGCACAGAGCCTACACGGGGCTGGAACTCACGAACCAGGAAATCATGACCTGAGCCAAAGTAGGAGGCTTAACCAACTGAGCCACCCTGGCACCCAGATACAGTAAAATTCTTAAAATGAGTTCATTTGTTTTTAATTTAGTAAGTGAATGCATTAGTAGACAGACAGTTAGGGATTGTTCGAGAAGAGGAAGGACAGAGGAAACAATGAAGGGAAGTAAAATGTCATACAATCAAATAAATGGGAGAGATTCACTATGTCAGTTGGAGCCTCACTGTTATTTCTTTGCTAGACTGGGCCACTCTCAGGCAGCAGGGTCCCTCTCTCAGTCTCTGTCTTCAGGTCTTAGAAGTGCACTTGCCACATGGTGGTTACTTGACAAGTGTGTGTTGTGAAATAAAGGAGCACTCTTCCTCATTATAGAGACCCCAGGAACGTTGCCAATATTCTTTTACTAACCTAAGTTGGTTGAGTTAAAAAGATACTTGAGTAAAAGTGGTGATTTTAAAGAAATCACATCAAACTCTTTTAAGTTTAATCATGATTGCGGTTCTCATTTACAACTATTTCAGCAGCCTCTCAACTGGGTTCAAAGAGGGAAAATAAACTGGAAAAGATATAAGCCCCTAAGTTGTAGATGAGAGAAGGGACACGAGAGAATAACTGAGATGCTTGCAGGTGAGATCTTTGTGTTTCACAGTCCTAGACATTTCTCCTTCCCTCGGGTGCACTTTATATTTTTAATTCTTCACGTAATCACTTTTACTTCTCATTCAGTTGAAGCGATTACTTAATTCATCTGCAATCATTGTTTTGAATGCCTCAATTCTTTAGATTGCCCTTAAGAATTTTCCAACTGGATATTCCATTTGAAGAAAAAAAATGTTCATTTCTTCAAGGATTTTCAAAATATTCTTAGATTTTTGTCACTAATCTTCTTCCCTTTGGTTTTATTTCTAAATTCAGTTTAAGTGAGTTGCTAAGCATTAGGAGTGCTATATGAGCCAGAAATACAGGGACTCAAATGAGAGTCACCCTAGACATTGATGAACAGCTGTAATGAGTAACTGACAGGTACTTCAAATTATAAGCTTATCATGTTTCCTTTTTTTTTAATATAATAACAACGCACTGTCCTAATTTGTAGAATATCTCAATCTTTCCCAGTGTTCTAGACTATCAAAGCATATCTACAAGGGAGGGCTTTAAATTTAGAATTTCATTACAAAAATCTCTTGATTAGAACAACTATTCTCAAGGTTTTGGTCTCCTTTATACTCTTAAAAATTATTGAGGATGCCCAAAAGCTTTTGTTTGTGTGAGTTATACTGAGACTTACCATATTAGGAATTAAAACTCAGAAATTCAAAGCATGTTTATTTTAAAAAGAATAAATAATTACATGTTAACATAAAAAGCATGTTTATACAAATAATTGTAGTTACTGAAAGAAAAACTTTAGTGAGAAACAGCATTGTTTTACATGTTTTGAAAGTCCTTTAGTGTCTGACCTAAGAGCATATGTTTTGATTCTTACATCTGCTTTTGTAGTCAGCTGTTGCAAAATCTCAGCTCACGGAGTTTCATACACTCATGAGAGAATGGGAGTATTACAGCATAATATTATGAAACTGGTTTTGACTTCGCAAACCCTGAAAGTCATTGGCCGCATATTGTGAACCATTGGTCTTGAACAACATTTGGTGTATGAATAAAAAAGGTTTAATATTCATAATTGAGAGTAAAGAAGTTTATAATTCTAGGCCTAGAAGTTACTCCATTAGTCATTGGGACACAAGTTTTAAATATTTTTTAAAATAATTTCTTCACTATTTAGCTTGTAGAGGTCAAGATAAGCTTTAAAATTCTGAAAAATTCCACATATGTGTTTGACATTATTCAGTGTTGACATTATTGACATAATATGAGGGTATATATACATATTGAGCAGAACTTTAAAAAGTCTTTAGAAGGGGTGCCTGGATGGCTCAGTTGGTTAGGCCTCCAACTTTTGATCTCAGCTCAGGTTCTGATCATGGGGTCATGAGTGCAAGCCCTGTGTTGGTCTCTGAGCTGGGCTTGAAGACCACCTTAAAAACATGTCTTCAGAAGTTGTCACTTGTGATCTTACCTTTTTAAGCAGTTAGCACCGTCATATTGCCTGGCAGAGTCAGCATGGCACAGTAGAAATAGCTCAAGGTTCTGAATTCTAACTTCAGAATTGACTGACTTTATGAATGTAGATGAGTTACTTCACTCCTCTAAGCCTCAGTGTTCCCATTTGTGAAATGGGAATACAAGTACCCGCACTGGAGAACTGAAAGGACAAGTGCCGGCAAGTGTGGGATGCGGTTAAAGAGCTAATAGCTGTGACTATAAAGATTAAGTCTCAATCTCACAATGTAGCATGGATTTTGATGGACAGCCATGCTGAATTCCACCTGGAAACAGGTGGGGGCAGTGGTGAACTGTATGAGTAGGAAGGCTTTGGCACACCTTAGCTGCAGATAGACTGCAAAGACCCTACTGAAAGAACAAGAGGCCCATCCAAGCAAGATGCAGCTGTGGCATCAGAGGAGCACGCAGATCAGAGTTAGCACGAGGTACAGAGACACGGAAGCCAGAAGCCAGAAACCAGGGTGAACCCAAGAATGAAAGCCAAAGAGCAAGCCACCAGGTCACCAGAGAGGAGAATCAGATCAAGGTCAGGAATTAGGAACAATTAAGGACCCGGAGAGGGTGCAAAGAATATTGAGAGAGAAATTTCAGGGCCTGGTTGAGCCTAGTGAGGGATGAAATCCTTTGAGGTGGTAGCCTGGGCCAGTCACACTGGCCCAGCCTGATCCAAAAGACAACCTGCCCCAGTGTGGTCATAGAGAAGGGGTGGAGGCTTTTACCATGATTCTACCCAGATACCAGATGGATCCAGCCTGAGTGAAGTGACTATTCCCCCTACTTCAGCCCCTCTTCCTCTTCATCTTGTAACAGAAGTGCTCTTTCCTGTGGGGAAGAAAGTAAGGTGACCAGTTTTCCTGGTTTGCCTGGAACCGAGGGGATTCCCCAGGACATAGATTTTTTTTTTCAGCTTTAAAACTGGAAGAATTCCAGGGGCGCCTGGGTGGCGCAGTCGGTTAAGCGTCCGACTTCAGCCAGGTCGCGATCTCGCGGTCGGTGAGTTCGAGCCCCACATCAGGCTCTGGGCTGATGGCTCAGAGCCTGGAGCCTGCTTCGGATTCTGTGTCTCCCTCTCTCTCTGCCCCTCCCCCGTTCATGCTCTGTCTCTCTCTGTCTCAAAAATAAATAAACACTAAAAAAAAAAAAAAAAAAACTGGAAGAATTCCAGGCAAACTGGGATGTGTTGGTCACTGTGTCCCACAGTACAACCAACCGCCCCCCCCCCCCCCTTAACGCACTGCACGTATCACAAGTGAGGCTGATGGAAGTCCTCATGAGGGACATTCTTCTCAAAGCTATCAGTAAAGACAATGCTATTGCTCCTGGCTGGACTAAGTTAGTGGGACGGATGTTAGTGGGATGGATGTCATGATCTGCCAAAGGTCATTTCAACCACTACAGGGAGAATTTCTGTCTGAGAGATAAAGATAAATCCTCATCCCTGATGATCATCTTGATCCAGCTGAGCCTAAAGCAAGACTACTTAGGGACCTTTCAGTGACATGAACTTATAAACTTTTTCTTCTGCATAAGTTTGGATTTGGCTTCTAGCCTGGCTTAATATAGTGGGTACCTTGAATAGAAGGCAGCTTGTAAATCATGGCATGCACTTAGCTACTAGAAACCTTTCTCATTTGGTGAGAAATTAGAGCTGACTAGGTTAAAAGCTGTAATACAGGACTCCTAAAATATAAATTGCTCTCCTCTGACCAATGTCATATGACTGCCTGTCTTACATTGGTTTGATGTGTCTTGGTAACATGGCCTTTATTAGAATAGCCTGTTTCTTTTTTCTTTTCTTTTGTATTCTTTCTTTCTTTCTTTCTTTCTTTCTTTCTTTCTTTCTTTCTTTTTTTCGATTAGCTTGTTTTTTGAATTCTGCTGGGTATTTGTCAGGGATATCTTCCTGCCATAACTGTGTTCAGTATCTCCTCGCCCCCTCTGTCTTAGCTCTTCTAGCACTATACCTTACTTTAAATATCCAACCACATTTCTTCTAGCTCCTTGCCAGTATTTAATGCTCTCAGCTCCACCAGTCTTTCTGGGTTCCTGGCTACCAACACTTCTCCTTGACCTACTTGACTACACCTTGGCCATGGTTTGCTCTAGTCCTTGTTTAACCTGGCCTGACCTTGGCACCAGAAGGGACTGAAAACCAGTGAATGGAACTTTGGCTTAATCTTTAGACACTTGAATGTTGATCTTGGTTGAAACATCCTGTTTTTGTCATTATTGGAAACATGTTCTATTTCCAAATAATTCTTTTGGGCTTTATGCTGCTTTAGTGGTCAAGAACTTCCTCTCTCATATTATGTAACTTTGGGTGGATGGTTGGGGCAGGGGATGGAGAGTGTTAAACTTGCAGAATAGATTTTTGAAAATGATGACTCAGGGCTGAGTTAAGAAGGATGCTGCTACAGCTATAGTTTTCAGATTTTGTGGATATAAGAATAACTTCAGGGGCTTATTTAAATTGCATATTTCTGAGCCTGTTTCCAGTGACTCTGACTCAGTAGGTCTGGGGTAGGGCCTAGGATTAAGCATGTTAAGTAAAAATATCAAGTGATTCTGATGTAGTTAGTCTCTAGAGCATACTCTGGGAAATATTTCTCCATGGTGTGTTCAGAACATTTGCTTGGGGGAGGAAAGACCCTGATAGTCTGGGTATACTAGAATAGATATAGGGTATATCATCTTTGTGATTTTCAAATCCTTTTGGGTCTTTTATGATGCTTGGCTTGTTTTCCTTAAGCAGTCTGGTAAGCTTGGAAGTCAGGATGGAGAAATATGGGTGTATATATATATATTATAATATGTATTATAATATATATATAATATATACATATTAATCAGAATATGATACTGTAAATGTCAGTTCTCTAGAATCATCTCCCCTTAAGACATCAATGATGTATGTGCATTAGGCAGGTATCTGTCTCAGAGTCCCTACATCTGTATTCTGGGAGGGATGAACATAGCCCATTAGAACCAGGGCTCCCAGCACCAAGATGGCAGCTTCCATTGTACTACAAGTTCACTGGAAGTATTGATGCTTCTAGCATATCTCAAGAAGGCTTTGCTTGGCTGCTGGTTTCTGGACAGAGTCCAAGAAAACCATAGACCTCTCTAGGGGAGCAAAGTGCTAAGTCTAAGGTGGACCACAAATTCTGAGACCTATAGGGAAAAGAGGGATACATATTACATTAAGGGTTAGAGTTTTTTAGTAAAATTGAACAGTTACCATGAGTAGCTGGTTTCTCAAGTTGGCTATCAATGGTTTCAATTTCAGTGGGAAAAAAAAGGCTGCAGCACTATTTGGTTTCTGAAGGTGTCATTCACATAGAATGCAATGGGCATGGAGCTCCATGGACTATTTTTAATATAGTAATACTGGGGACAACATTGTATAAAAATAGATGTGGTCTCTAGTTATCAGACAAAGTTTATAGTTCCTGAAACCACTTAGGTTGGTAGAACTTTTGAAGGATGTAGATTGACAGACGTAGGTTCTGGGATTGTTCCATGATAATATTCATCCTTTAATAAGGGCCTCATTACTCCAGAGCTGATTGTTTTCCACCCTCTCTCCACTGGGGGCTTGTAAATGGCATAGTGCCTCACCTGCCCAAGTGCAAAGAGGAAGAGAACGTTGGAGTCAGGTTAGCTTAAGTGCCTCAGTTTAAGATGATCCTTAAGGAAGCCACCAAGTTTGAGAATAGTGAAGATACCTGAGCTGGTATTTAAGGGGGGCATTGAATCAGTTTCAGTCAGTAGGCACAGTAATCTGCACAGAGTCACAACTATTTCCACTTCGGTGACCCAAATGGACTGACTATTGAGAACTTCCTGAAACTCATTTAGAATGGCTTTATTCCAGACCAAACTGAGTAAACTAAATGAAATTAGTGATCTAGGCCAAGACTAAGATATAGCTCTGGTGATTACCATTGAAACTTCCAGACCCAGTCAACCACATTTAGTCATCCTTCAAAATCCACCACAATTAAGCTGTGGATTATCCAAAATAGTCAAGCAGGAAACTGTAATTATTATCACTAGAGGCTTTTATCTCTAACCCTCTTGGATTGGAGGTTTATGAGGAAGTCTAAACTTTAAGGTAGCTGTGCTTAAGTTTATAGGTTAAAGATTTTAGCTAAAACTAAAGCCATGCCAAGAGGCTGGACAGATTCTTGTTTATTTCAAAGGTATTTGGAAGGCTAAGGAGAAAGATTTTAGGAGAAATAAGAGAATTAGGTGATAGACTTCAGTTTTCAAAATATTTAGGAATTCAATGGCCTTCAACGTGGCCTTGAGCTGGGGGTGGTATTCCTCCATGCATATTTGGGGGGTAAAGGGCAGAGTAGGTACTACTGACAGAACCCATGAGGTTAACTTCAGAGCTTTCAGGTACCAGAGTTGCATAAAAGCCTCTATCCCATGGGTGATAGATGTAGAGAGCAGAAAGCCAAGAAGTGAAAACCAATAACTTGGGTTTAACTGGGAAGTGGGTGGAGACTTGCAAAGTAAAAGCAAGATGAAATGAAACTAGGAAAGGGCAAGTCACCAGAATTGAAGCCACATCTGAGGGAGAAACCAGGACAAGCAAGGATTGAAAGCTTAAATCTAAGCCAGTCCATTTCCATAAGGCAAATATTGGCCAAAGCCAGGACCCAGTATATTACAAGATCTCAAGGTGCCTGGTGGAGACATCTCAGAGTTGGGAAGGAGGAGCAGTGTCCCTTGAAGGAGGTCACCCTGCTTAGTACAAAGGATCCCCAATGTGTCTTCTACTGGGACTCCACACTTCTTCTTTCATTTATACAGACATCATATATTAAGTACCTACTATGTGCTAGTCACTGCTATAAAATGTCCATATAAATCAGTGAGAAAAAAGACATCCAAGAACTCAGTGCTACCCTGTTCAACACAACATATAGGAAGAATTTCATTTTTACACAACCAAAATAACTCTTAGTCAACATGTATCCATCTTCCCAATGCTCTTTCACATTGGCACTCTTGGCGGCGGGCCCAGCTGGTCAGCCAGCACTGCTGTTTCCTAGCATTTCCTAACCAAGCAGGGGCATCATTGCCTGTGGCTCTGCATTCATTGATTTTTATGGTGTTTCTTCAACTTGAAATTATTTCATGTTTTTGTTCTTGTTAGAGCAGCTACTTCAAGTCTTGAGAACATTCATGCTTTATATATGTATGCTCAGGTGCAGTGTTAAATGCATCCTTATTTCTAATATAATTTAATTTTCAAAGTCCAACTTCCTACAACTGTGTAAAAACATATTCCATTAGTGGTAGTTGGAATGCTGGCATTATCAGTTGGGCTTTAGGCAAACCAATGTTTATTATTGATCAGAATCATCTTGAAGAGACACTAAAAACATTCCCTTTAGAATAATTTGAAACAATTTATTGAGTGCTGACTATATGTCAGGCACTGTGCTGACTATATCATAATAATAGTGTTTATAAAGAGCTCACTATATGTCAGACACTATGTTAAGGGCCTTATATTATCATGTCACTCAATATTCACAGCAGTCCTGTGAAGAACAGACTATTATTCCCATTTTTGAGTTGAGAAAACGGAGACGCAGAGAGTAGCTCACCTAAAGTCTCACAGCTAGACTGTGGCAGAGCTGGTATCCAAACTCAAACAGCCTGATTGCAGAGCTCATGCTCTTAACCCTAAATATATGACCCACTTCATGTAATGTTCACAATAATCCTATGAGGTCTGTCTACATTGTGACTGCTCTTTTACAGGTTATAACATCAATATTATAGATATTAGAAATGGGGCTTGGGGTGCCTGGGTGGCTCAGTTGGTTAAGCATCCAGCGGCAGCTGAGGTCATGATCTCACCCTTGTGGGTTCAAGCCCCGTGTCGGGCTCTGTGCTGACAGCTCAGAGCCTGGAGCCTGCTTCAGATTCTGTGTGTGTCTCGCTTTCTGCTCCTTCCGTGCCTGCTCTCTCTCTCTCTCTCTCTCTCTCTCTCAAAAATAAATAAACATAAAAAAATTTTTAGTAAAAAGAAAAGAAACTGAGGCTTTAAGGGAATCATTTGCCATCATCAAGTAGGTAGGTTTGGACCCAGGAAGTCTGATGCCACCATGCCCTTTTGCTCTTTCTTGCTATACTATACTGCCAGTATATAATACAATTGGAATTCGAATCCCATCTGATTTCAGAATCCCTAACCAATCCAGTTCCAGTCAATCTCACACAGTTCTCTTTGTTTGTCTGTTTTGATTAATGATTTATACTAAGGTTTAGAAGCAGTGGGATAACTATTGTGCCATTTAACTCCACTGGAGTTATTGAGGAACTTTTAGAAACAGAATGTCTTAAGATGCTTTTTGTATGAAATCTTATGTTGATTATTCATTTGCTTCCAGAGAGAGATATTAGAATGCCTTTGGTAAAGAGCAGTTAGAAAAGTCTTTGATAATATTGGAATTCTCCACTTGGAGAATTAGAGTCTAGCAGATCTGAGTAATAATGTGCTGTAATATTATAATAGAAATCAATTGGAAAAAGCGATACAAATTACAAATATTAGGCTTACATGCAATCTTTCCTATCCTTCAGAAACTCTGCTATTGCCACCTTCATGCTTTAAAGATGACTCTGCCTTCTACTTCACTGAAAAGTTACAAGCTCTCTGACATGAAGCCTCCCTCATCTCCAGCTCAAACTTTTTCTCAATATTCATCTCTCTTGTGTTCTCTTTTCTATTTCTGAAAAAGAAGTCAACTTCCTACATTCTAAATTTAATCCTTGCTCTCAAGGGCCTGTACCAGGTTGGGGTCTTATGGAGAGACTAGATTGGGTAGGGTGTTTTCCTACACTAGATGGGAGCTGGCTAAATTCTAGGGGTGCACATGAGCTGTAGACCAAGAAGAAGGCCAATATCAGTATTGGAGGTAAGTATCAAGCACCCACAGCAAGGAGAGACTTCAGGGCTACAGGGAAGCAGTCAAGATCCAAGAGAGGCAGGAAGAGACCAGAAAGTGGAGTTATGGTGGGTCCACCTAAAATGGTTTAAAACATAGGCAAGAACAATGGGAACTTCTTTGGGTGATGAGTATAGTAGGTGAAGAGAACCAGGTGCTCATTCTATCCTTATCCACTGGCTTCTTCAATATCTCCTCCTTTTCTTGAATCTACAATTTTTCTTTCTATATTTTATCTTTCCTCTTAGCCTATACACTTTTTCTCTCCCTTTCCAAAAGGCACATTCCCTTAACCTCTTTATTTTTTAAGCAAGTGTCATCTTTCCCCCCACTTCCTTTCCAGTGGCCAAATTCAATGGTGAAATTCAGTTGCCAATTGAGTTATCATCACCATCAGGCATTAAGTATTGTTGAAGATGCCCATACTTGAAACTCCTCCCTCAACTGTGCTCTCCCCCTACCTCCTTGGATGCTGTTTTTTCTTCTTTGGGCTCTTAAATATGTATTTCTTTTTTAATGTTTATTTCTTTATTTTGAGAGAGAGAGTAAGTGAGCAGGTGGGGGGGGGGAGGTGCAGAAAGAGGGAGAGAGGGAGAGAGAAAGAATCCTAAGCAGTCTCCATGCTGTCAGCTCAGAGTCCACATAGGGATTGAACTCACAAACTGTGAGATGAGGACCTGAACAGAAACCAAGAGTCAGATGCTTAACCGGCTGAGCCACCCAGACACCCCTAAATAGTTTTTTCTTAAGGATATATTCTTGGCCTGTTTCTTAGCCCTCTACTATCTCCCCTGGTATACCTATCCAACTGTATGACTTAGATTATCCTCTCTACCCAGGTGACACCTCAATCTGAATCACCAGCTTTGACCTTGATTGACCTTTCACATTTCAGTATCCAGATGGATACCTTCACTTGTGTCTCATCTGCACATTAAATTCTGTGTGGCCAAACATTAACTAATTATTCTTCCACAACCAGCTACTCTTCCTGTGTTTTTTAAAATTCTTGTTAATGATATTTGTGAGCTCTCCATTCCCCCAAATTCTAGACCTTTTGGTCAATCTTTACTCTTTCCATGTTTAATCAGCTATCAAATTCTGTTGATTGAAATATTTTTAATATATGTCCCCTAATTTCTATTTTTACTTCCTCTTTCTCAGTGCTCTTCATCAAAACAACTTTAATAGCCTGATAGCTGACCTTTCTACCATTAATTTTCTTCCCTTCCAAACCACTTGAGTTGCTACTCTCTTTTCCTGAATAACATCTGTCATACCTCTCATTAAGACTCTTACCTTTAAAAAAAAATCTAAGCATCTTAATATAGCATTCTAATTCCTTCACAATCTGAGACCAACCAATTTTTCTATTTTTATTTCTGACTTTGTCAAACCTTTGCTCTAGAAAAACAGACTTATTCTTCTCTGTAAGTGTCCTATAATTTCTCTCTCCCAGGCCCTTATTGTTTCTTAGACCAGAATGATCTCTAGTCATCAGCTCCTCATGTACAAATCCTACAACTTTCAAAGCCTACCTCAAATACTTATCCCATGTAGCTTTTTTGACCTCTCCAGATAGCAGTAATCTTTATGTCTTCTGATTTATCATATGACTTTATCTGTACCTTGTTCCTAGTGCTTATCACCTTCTGCTTTGGATTTTGATTATTCACATGCTCATTTTATTATCTCCATGATTTGATTGTACACGTATTGAAAAACGGATTCATCTTTGTATTCCCAAAGTGCCTGGTATAAACATTTGAACAAATTTGATTGGACTCACCAGATATTCCATGTACTTCTTTATATTTTCCAGGATCCTTTGCCATTAGACTTGGGGCATGTAACTAGTTCTGGCAAGTACTCTGTAAGGAGTTATGTGTAACACTTGGAGTTTGACATATTTGGGAACAGATGAGAATTCTCCACTCCTTCTCCCTTCTTATCCTTCTGTGACAGTCTACAAGGCCATGTGTTCCAGCTACAACTTGGTGGAGTTTCTATGTCTGAGTCTCTGATTGTGTAGATCAGGGCTTCCTCTGAACTGTACTAGTTGTGTGTCTAAGCCTCTGAGATTTCAGAATTAATACTTTACTGCAGCATAGCCTGTCTTAGCCTGACAAATAGAGGAAGTACTCAGTACATTTATGAATGAACAAATGAAGAAGGTGTCTATTGAATAAATTGTGTCGGTGGAATTGCTCAAGAAGCATGATCCACAGCCCGTAGGAGGTTCCAGTTTCATAGGTGTCTGCACAAAAAAGGCAATATCATCAGATTGTAAGTAGTCAACCGTTTGATATCATTCTTCCTATAAATATCTTATAAACCTTTTGCTTTAAAAAATTGATTTTGTAGTTTATTTTGTATGTAGTTTCATGGTTTGTTTTCTTTTGGGGGGTGTAGCAAAATTTGAAGTTAGGTATTAGACATGCTTGCTCATTGAAAGCTAACATGAAGTTTTCTTGATGCAGTCAAATGCATAATCCTTATCTTCCTCTGGTTTACCAACAGCCTATAGCACTCCTTTAATGAATTGATTTTTGATGCTTAAAACGACTTTACATGGAAAATTTATAAGCAAAACTTACTAGTATCCAAAGGATGCTGGTTGTTTACCTTTGAGATATTTAATATAACTTTTTTTTCTTAGAGTATTCAGAAAAGATGAAAAAAGTTTAGGAAGAAAATAAATGTTTTCACAATCCCAGAGATAACTTCGGTTACAATATTACAATCTGTAAGGCTTGGTGAGCAGGGTTATAGTTTGTTGAAATGAATTCATCCCGGAAGAAGTTAAGCATATTCCTCTGACTCTCAAGGGCATGCCATTGCAATTCTGTGGGCTGTCTTCCCTGGGCAGGGCAGAATGCTTTGGTTCTTGACTTCTCTCCTTATCAAAATCTAAGCTAAGCTTAGTAAAGCTGTCTGGTAATTCACTATGAGATGTCAGTACTATGAATGCCAAGTTATCATTTCTGGGGATACTGCCATTTACAACAGTGCTGACCTGACAAATTTATAAAGTCAAAATGTTGAATTTCCAATACCAATTACAGGCTAGAGTAGAAGCAACTTTTGGCAGAAAGATCTAACTAAACTCTCCACAGTTAAGCTGCATAAGAAGTTATAATTCTGTTAAAGAATAACATTATTTCATGCATCACCAGTTAGTTATCCTACAATGTGATATTAGTTTCAGGTATAGAATTTACTGATTCTGAGACACAGAGTTTTGGTGGTCCCATCTGCTCTACGACACCAGTGGTCAAACTTGTGTTACAGTATATATGGAATCTTAAATATGGTCTGGCTCTGGGCACTTTTACATCAGTATTCCCCTCAACTCTTCTTGGAACTCTCATGTAAACTTAAGCAAAGTAATGTTTCAGGACCCCACTTACAGTGGAGTTCCTGCCAGTCCCTAACTTTGATGAAAAAGCAGCTTTAAGGATAAAGAGCTTCAAGCAAGGAGGGAGAGAAAACAATTTCTCCTCAGACTGACTAACCCCACAGAAGCCCCGGGGATCCGGGATTTCATAACGTATTTGTCAGGCTCAAAGATGAGGCCATGCCAGTTCATAAAGACTACAGACTCTTGGAAGATGGTATGACACTTTCCTCAGGATATATTGGGGCCATATGAATAAGACCAGTGCCCTTTAAACTGGAACTAACCCCATAACTGTGGCCCAACCATGAATCTGGAGTTTCAGTAATTACCATTTAAAGTTAAAAGAAAACTGGTTTTGCCTAATGCTCCTACTGAGCTGTCCAGGGTTCTGACCTCCACACAGGCCATCAGTACCTTTCTCATCCTGGTCTTCATGCTGATGATTTTGCTTCAGACTCAGAATACTTTGGATGTAGTCTGTAATTACTAATCTTGAGTACCTCTGTGGTCTATATTGAGCTCTATAGTGGCATAAGAGCTCTGCTGGGCTCTTGTCAATGGCATACTATGTGCAAACTTAAAAATTGATTATGCTATGTGAGGACTTTACATTTGGAGAGCTTAAGTCATAGTCAGAAGGCTTAGACTTCAGTAACAGCTGCTTTAGCCTTGTGACTTTGATAAAAATCTCTGAAGTTTGTTCAGAACCTTAGTTTTCTCATTATCCCTGCACAATAAAATGTGATGAATATCTGCAACATAAATGACAAAAGTACAAAACAAAGAGCATTTAAAAATATTTAAGGAAAAATACCTGATTGGAAAAGTAAACACTGGGTACAAAAGGCAATTCACAAAATAACAAAAACAGATTACCCACATGGTATATAAAAATTAATTCAAAGTGTACCTAAACATAAGATGTAAAACTATGAAAATCTTAGAAGAAAATTTAGCTGTAAATCTTTTGACCTAGGATTAGGCAATGGTTTCTTAGATATGACACCAGACCATAAGCAACAAAAGGGAAAATAGATGAATTGGACTTCATAAAAAGTAAACATGTTTGTGCTGCAAAGGATGCCATCAAGAAAGTAAAAAAGACAATTCACAGACTGGGAGAAAAAGAATTGCAAATCATATATCTGATAAAAGACTTATATCCAAAATTAGAAAGAACTTTTACAACTAAATAATAAAAGACAAATAACCCAATTCAAAAATAAGCATAGGAATGAGCAGACATTTCTCCAGAGTCTGAAGCTATACCAATGGCCAAGAAGCTCATGAAAAGATGCTGAATGAACATCATTAGCTATCAGGGAAATGCAAATCAAAACCACAATGTGATATTACTTCACACTCACTAGGATGGCTGTAATAAAAACAAGAAGATAATGACAAGTGCTGAGAAGGAGGTGGACAAATTGAAACCCTTATACATTGCCAACAGGATTTTTAAATGGTGCAGTTAATTTGGAAAACAAAATTAAAAATTGATAATTCCTCAAACAATGAAACACAGAGACCCTATATGACCCAGCAATTCTAATCCTAGGTACCTATGCAAGATGAAAGAAAACATGCCCGCAAAAAAACTTGTACAAAAACATTTATAGCAGTAGAAACAACCTAAATGTCCATCAACTGATGAGTGGTTAAACAAATTATAGTGTATACATACAGTGTAGGAGAATCCATACAAAAAAAGGAATAAAGTACTGATCTGTGCTATAACGTAAGTGAACCTTGAAAACATTATACTAAGGAAAATAAGCCAGTCACAAAAGGGCACATATGGTATGATTTCATTCAAATGGAGTGTCCAGACTAGGCAAAGTTATGGAGTCAGAAAGTAGATTAGCGATTGCCTAGGACTGGATTTAGATTGTGGGGATGGAGGGTGACTGCTAATGGGCACAAAGTTTCTTTTTGGAGAGATGAAAATGTTTTCTAGTTGATTGTGATAATGGTTGCAGAACTATGTGGATATACTTAAAATCATTGAATTAGACACTTTATATTGTATGCAAGTTATATCTCAATAAAGCTATTAGTGAAACAAAAAAATACAAATTACCAAAAGCACATTTGAAATCTCCTAATTCATTGGTCATCACATTAGTATAAAACTTACTGTGAAGATAACATATCTCTCATCAGATTTTGGAAATTAAAAGTATGCATGTGTGTGTACTCAATGAGATCTGTTTACAAACTGCAAAGAACTATTCAATTTACTTCCATAATGTATATTTTGGTTTTCTCCTCAAGCTCAGAACGTCTTAAAAGGTGTTTTGTGAGTCCAAGCATGGAGAATTCATGTTACAGATCTCCTAATTCATAATTTCACCCAAAGAGAAAAAAAACTTTCCAGTTTTGTTCAAAGGCACAAATTCTATAAGGAAACCAAAACTGGGTTTAGTGAAAAGTGATCAAGTCTCTTCTTTCCATCTCTACTAGAGGACATTAGAAGCATCTATGTTTTATCCCCATGGATGGCAGAGTAACAGCAGCCACTTCCTGTGGACAGAAGGAGCCCAGTGCATTCCAAATGCATTGTGAGACATTGTGAGTGTTGTAGTGGAGAAAACACAGCGGTCTTGTGCACCAGCCTATGGTCTCTATAAATTAGTTTCAATCTAAGTATTCTTTCACTGCAGTAGGAAATGGAGAACTGTTTTCCATATGAAATTCAAGAGCTTCCACTCATTGGGGTAGAGTAAAACCCATGTTGCAAAATGAGCTAGATGCTATAGACAAAATAAGCTTTGAACCAATCCCACACACAATGATTTCAGAAAAATCTGAGGCTGCAGAATGAGTCTCATCTTGAGTCAAACACTTTATCTTACTAAATCAATGGGTGTATTTCACAGTTGCATTTTTTTCTAAAAAGTTTCAAAAGTAGAGCCTTGGCTTGGGTGCTAATAAACATATATAATCCAGAGAAGGAAAATACTTGGTATGTGTTGCCATATCTCCTTCACTTGCCTGCATGTAGATATTATCTTTCTAGGCACTTTTTCAAAAACTGCTGAATCTGAACATGGCCTAAGACTCTCAGCACAGTGCCCCAAGCACTCATTACTAATCAGTCAATGAATTGTATTTGCCATTCCTGATATAGGCTATTCCAAGTTGAGATGTATTTGTGTGTGTGTGTTACCCAACTACTTGAAAGAATCTTTGAAGGGGACACCTGGGTGACTCAGTTGGCTGAGGATCTGGCTCTTGATTCCAGCTCAGGTCATGATCCCAGGATTGTGGGGTCAAGCCGTGCATCAGGCTCCACGCTGAGTGTGGCGTCTGCTTAAGATTCTCTCTCTCTCTCTCTCTCTCTCTCTCTCTCTCTCTCTGTCTCTCTCCCTCTGCCCCTCTCCCTCATGATCTCTCTCTCTCTCTAAAATAATAAAAACAGAAGCATTGAAATATATTTATTTTTATGTAAGGTTTGCCTTTTAGAATTATAGGACTTACAAGTAGAAACAGACCAATGGTCACTCAATATAGGGGAACATTTCTCATCTAATTTGATTTAAATGCCTTTAAATTTGTTTGAAATGAACTCTTTGATTCTTTGGCTTTGACTCTTTCATCTTTGCAAATATAAATACCCAGGCAGAGCTTTTACCATTATAAGCCATTCTCTGGAAGTAATTTGGCATGTGCTATTATACCTTAATAATATAACTACTTATGTCAACCCATTTGGTGCGCCCCCCCCCCAAACCCAGTGCAGAAGATACTATTAAAATATCTAGGTTACAGTTAAGGAAACTGAGGCACAGAACTCTTATGTAACTTTAATATTGAAGCTGGAAAGGGTTTCATATTGGTTAAAGTTTGTTACTTGTAGTGCTCTTTTTGCATACTCCATGCTCCCTTTCCCCATGATATAAGAGTTGGTCTAAGTTAAGAAGCTAGTGTTAAATAAATGCTCTTCACTAGATTCCTTCTTTTGAAATAATGAACAAAACTTCTTTTCCAGAAAACAATAGCAGGAGACAAAACCAGACAGTTCTTTTGTCTCGACTCTTCTTGCCCAGAATTCTTTAAAAGTGCCAACCTTATTTTTTTTTTTGTATCAAAAGCATGTTAGAGCAATTCATAACTTAGAGCAACTATGCAAGCCCTGCAATTCCACAGCCGACTGTATCATGCCCATAAATCTTCAAAGTAGTCAAGCTTTGTCAGTCTGCAAGGGTACAAATATAACATTGATAAACATTGGTAAATTCACACCAAAGCACAAACCTGAGGGGCACCTGGGTGGCTCAGTCAGTTAAGTGTCCTACTCTTGGTTTGGCTCAGGTCATGATCTCATGGGTTGTGAGTTTGAGCCCCACATCGGGCTCTGTGCTGACAGTGTGGAGCCTGCTTGGGATTCTCTCTCTCCCTCTCTCTCTGCCCCTCCCCTGCTCATTCTTGCTCTCTCTCTCTCTCTCTCACTTAAAAATAAACTTAAAAAAAAAACCCCAAAAACACAAACTTGAAGATTTCTTCACCCAAATAGACGATGATTTGTGTATATCCAGAGGAAGAACCTAAAACATAAAGATAGTTGTGAAAATTGCTAAAACAGAAACAGCGAATGAACCTCTTTTCAGCAAGGCAAAATAGAATTATTTATTAAAATAAAATTTCCATCAAATTGGAAATGAAAATGGAAATTTTCAGTCACAATGGAAATTTTCAATTTCCTCTAACAAGTAAAATCTAAATATACTTAACTGGCTATTTTCTCCTCACATTCTCAATTAGAGTACTGATCAGCATCTGATGAAATATGGAAAATAATTAGAATCATATTCCCAAATTATTTATCTATTTAGGCACAAGGAAGCTAAGAGGCTTGTGTTGCTATTGCAGTTTTTTAATGATGACTTTCATGAGTGTTTCTCAGGGAAAGAAAATAACATATTCTGTGTAATTCTGTATGAAACTGCCCTACCAGAACAATTTTCAAATATTCAGTACCCATTGATAACCACTTAATGTTATAGAGTTAGAGCTTTCTGTGTTCTTGGCATGTTATAATAAAACTGGGAAATTCCCTTCTGGTATCTCTGATGGCTTCAAGGGGTTCTAAACAATAGATTTGAAAAAAATCTCACAAGTGCCCCCTGAGTACACAACAGGATTAAGCTACACAGAAACACCGCAGTGGAATAGCTTTTTGTCTTAAAGATTTCTTAAACAGGCTTGTTTTACCCATGGAAAGATTTCAAAAACCACGATGATTCATGATAACCAAGAACTTTTTGGTTGTTGTTGTTGGAGGGGGTGATTTTTTATAGCTTTATTGAGGTAAAATAGATATCCATTAAATTGCACATATTTATAGTAAACAATTTGATGAGTTATGACATGTATACACCTATGAAGCTATCACCATAATCAAGATTATGAACATGTCCATCATAATTTTTGCAGATAACAGTAATGTAAAATTTTTGTGATCATCATATCCCCAGGGACATCTGGCACTAGTAGGCCATATCTATGGTCTACTGAGTGAATACATTTTCTCTAATTTGTTGTCACTGAACATCTTTTGAACAATAGTGTACTAGAAGAATAAAGAGTTGGACAGAATCCAGGCTTTTAATTTTCAGCATTTTTGAAGAGCATCTGAATAGCCTTTGAATATAAAAATCAACAGGTGGAGACCCTTGACAGGCTTATGGTGGCTTAGCAGTCCCACAAAGCCTCAAGTAGTTCTAGCCCTACCATTTTTAGAGAAAAAGCAGTGGATAAGCCTATTCCTCTACCCTGTGTGTTGGCTTGAACCTTATTTTTTTTCCAGCTTCATCATTTTATAGACCATTTATGAACCAATAGCGCACAAGTTTTGTTTGAAAAGATGGGTCAAAATATGGGAACGACACATTATAAGCCAACTCCTCTGAGTTTTGGTTTTTCTCATGTATCGTTCCACCTTGTCAGAGACAGCTGTAAAAGAAAATAAAAAGCAGCAAGGTTCCTGAGATGTCCACGTTCTCAAATGAAATAGACTGCGCAGACAGCTGATAATCAGTATGGCTTTGGCTCAGTGTTCTGAAAGGAAGCGTAGCTGCTTTTTGTCCTGCCTAGTGACATCCGATTTGCTTTCGTTGCTGGTACGGATGAGGTCTGGTAAGCTTTTTTCTGGGACTCTCCTCATAGTTCTTTCCTGTACTCCGCTGTGTTCAGCCCCGTTCTGGAAACAACAGTTTTTAAGAACGCAGTATTTAACTTCGGGGTTGCAGTTGCCTCCCTCTGCCAACACCCATCTTCACCCCTCCCCGCGCAGCCCCACATCCCCTCCACCGCTGAGACTGGTCACCCTCAGAACCGTGGCCTTGAGGTCTCTAAGCTTCCCTTCTTTGCCTCAGGTCCCAAGACGCCAGTCCGGGCTTAACTTTAGGAGTTGGGAGGGCAGCTTGCCTAATCAGTCACGCTTCAGCTGGGGACTGCTTCTACCTGCTCATCTTCTCCTTGGATTCAAGGAAGACTCGAGTGGATTTGGCACATCCCCTAATCTGGGCCTGCCACTAGCAGGCCGGGGGCTGACGTGGGCCGAGGGAGCCCAGGACCAGGCAGGCCATTTCCACCTGCGTAATAACAGGCTTGGGAGTAGCGAGGCGGCGGCGGCGGCGGCTGGAGTAGGAGGAGGAGCGCAAGCAGCGGCCGCGGCGGGGCCGGGAGGAAGAGGAGGGGGAGGAGGAGGAGCTGAAGCGGGGAGAGCGGCAGCCAGCGGCTCCGCCGGAGTTGCAGCAGCAGCGGCGGCGGCGGCGGCGCTGACACCGCAGCCTCCCCGAGCCCCGAGTCCAGGCGGGGGCAGCAGCAGGGAGCGCCCGGCCGCCCCAGGCACCGCACCTCGGCCCCGCCACACCGCCGTCGCCGCGCCGGGGGCACCGCCAGCCATGGCCGCGCCGCCCGATCCCCAAGACGAGCTGCTGCCGCTGGCAGGCTCCGGGTCCCAGTGGTTCGGGGACCGGGGGGAGGGGGAGAACGAAGCCGTGACGCCGACAGGGGCCAAGCCGGCGCCGCAGGCGGGGGAGCCCGGCCGGGGGTTGGGCGCTGGGGCCGGGGACGCGGCGCCGCGGGAACTGGACTCGGGCCCCGCCCGGCCGCCGCCCGTTGCCATGGAAACTGCATCCACAGGTAAGGCGGGCGACGGGCGCCGCTGCCCCTCAAATGGCGTCGGGGACCCGGGTCCCCCAGCCGGTCCCCTGCTCCGCAGCTCGGCTCTGCACCTCGCTCGCGCTCTCTACCTGGAGCACCAACCTCAGCCCTGCTTCGTCGCCACGGGCGACTGAATATTGGCGGACTGTAGAAAACAGGAATTTTTTTTTCTTTCAAATGCTCCGAAGAAGTCAAAATACTATTAATTCTTTTTATGTCGTTATCATTGTTATCTGGGCTTTAAAAATTGTCCTCAGGGGCAAACGGCAGCATCCTGGCTGCCGGCGCGCCCGCGTACAAGTTTCTTCCTTCCGCCAAGGGGTTGGGGGCCGGAGGGCCCGCCCGGCCAGTTGCGATCATTTTCTGGGGCGTGTTTGCGCTCCGCGTGCGCGCGGGCTCCCGGGGACGCTGACAACAAAGCGACGGGCAGGCCGGCTGCCGCTACGCCGGGCTCGGTCCCGGGCAGGGATGTGGCTTAAGTCTTCCTTACCCCTTCCCTCCACACATCGCCACACCCTACTCCCTCCCAGTCCCCTCTCCCGGCCTCCACCTCCTCCTCCTCCTCGCCCCAGAAAACAGAAACCCCAAGGTGTATGTGTCTCTTTCTGGAGGGGCATCGTTGCTAGAGGGTTGGGAGTTGTGGCTGCCCCCGCCCACAACCTTTCCTTCCCAACTGCCCAGATGCCCCCATCTTGCAGGAAGCATTATTGAAACTTGGAACCCCTAAGAGCGGCCGGCCTGGCTGCGGTGTGAGAGGGCTTGAGTGGTGGTGGTGAGTGGACGAGGTACAGTTTACAGGCAGTATGGACGGCCCGGGCATTTGGAAATTGCCCTGGGCTCGGCCCCCCTCAGCCTGACTCCCCCTTTCGAGAACCGGAGCGCTTGGGTGCCCAGCTGGGACCAGGGCCTTGGAGCATCCCGGCCAAAGGATGCGGGAGGCGAGCTTTGAGTAAGGGCTGCCGGCCTGGGCAGCCCTGTGTTTCCAGGCAGGAGGTTCGAGAGGGGCCGTGTTGTGTTGTTTTCTGAAAAAGCTTTGTTGTAGTGGAATGGGAGTTGTGTAGATTTGGACACGTAGCCCTTGAGGATCTGGGGTGATGGGTGCTTCCGGAGGAAGGAAAGGGGGTGGGATTGGCCTGCGTGCTTTTGGCAGCCGATTTAGGGGAACCCCTTTCTGAAGCCAGCAGCTCTCGTAAGGGTCAGGTGGAGTGCATTAGGTAGTCTTAACTCTGATCTAGTTAGTATAGAGATTTGAGCTGAGGAAAGGAGGTTTGGGGAATGCGTTAACTAAAACATAAACATTCTGACGGAAAGAGAAAAAATGGGGACCATAATCAGAAAAAAAAAAAAGAAAAGGAAGAAAATAAAACTCCCATTTGTCTTATATTGATTGTTAACTCAGGCTGTGGGGGTGGGAAAGATTCAAGACTAGGAAAGACTGCCTCGCCTCTCTCAACTTCTTCATCTAAATGAAAAGAAAACAAAACTCTTTATAATTGCAAAGGAAGGTAGAAAAAGATAATAGACAAAGGGAGGCACCTTTTTTTTTGTTGGTTTACCATTATCATTCTTTGTAACTCATAGTTCAGAACCTTTATCCACTGTCATCAAAGTTAATTATTTCTTTTTAAATATTGCCCACCTCCCATTAGTGTCACCAAGGTTAGGGGAACCGGGGAAAGGAAGCTAAGTGCCCTGTGTTCAGTAACTTACTATACACTAGAATGAGTTGCTATATATATGCTTAGGAGAACTCCTGTCACAAAGCAGGCATTTGTAATTTTTAACATTATTATTATAGAAATTTAGAGAAATATTTTGCTTTGTTGAATGTGTTGGGGGTTTCCTATCCTAGACCATAAATACACTAATAAAATAGAACATGATGATTCTAAGTTTGGATGGGAGGAGAATGAAGGGAGGGAAAAGGAGTACATACTTTGCATATTTACATAGAAAATTTTTAGTTTATTATCACTGCTTGAAGGAATGTCTCATATAGTTGTTGATTGCTTAATGTTTTAAATCTTTATGTTTCATATTTCCTATACTGGAGAGACTACTATAAGAGACCTAGATGCTAGAAATGATATCTAAATAAACAACTAGGTCGTGAAAAATACAAACAAAATCTGGGCCAGCTTCCTTGTCTGTTATTATGACAGTTTTAACCTATAAGCAAAGTCAGTAAGTACATCTTTAACTTTATCAGAGACAAAATCTAGAAGAAGCCTATTACACTGATTTACTTTTTTAAAAGAATGGTGCTCTTTGGGACTCAAACTAAGAAGTAACTTAGACTTTGAGCATGAGGCACTGTAAACAGATTTTGTTTCTTTTACAGATAGAATTATAAAGTGTAAGACAGATACTGATATTTTAAAAGCTTTTTTTTTTTTTTCTGAAAAACACCACTAATCATGCCATCTGGACAGAAATTCTGTTATTTATTTTTATACATTGATGGTAATTAAAGTTCCTAAAGAAACATTTCCAAAAATATTTCTTAGTAATGTCCTGCAACGAATGTGTTTAAACATCACTAAAACTGCACTGTAGTTTCTAGTATTCTCATTGCTTCCGTCCGTTTTGTGGACTGGACATGTTCTTTAAAAAAGTAACTCTTTTAAAGCTACAATTTTTCATGTCTAAAATTGATAACGGGCATGCAAAATGATGTCTGTTGCCAAGGGAACATTTAATACACCGTGTGTAGGCTACAACATGTTAGAGTTGTTAAATCATGAATCAGTGCCATCATCTAATAACTTTATACAAAGGATGGTAAGAGCAACTGTTTTGTTTTTTCATGATCAGTTATTTTATTCCTGGAAACCATTCAAAAGGAGCATACAATAACACAAGGATAGAAGAATGGCCCTTTGTTTAAAGGAAGAATTTAAAATAGAACATTTGAGCAAAATGCAGTGGTAAGAAGTTAACTCATGGTTGCTTTGGAAATTAACTCATTGACCGCTTCATGCATGCAAGGCAAAATGAAGAACAGAATGGAGAATGGTCCAGATAAATAAATATGATTTCCTTCTGTAATACCGACTTATAGATAATTTGACTTAAATTACTAGATGATTGGAGAGGGAGAGAAGAGAGAAAGATTTTTACTTTACTTGGATCACAGTGCTCATAAATTTACATTTTTCAAATGCTCAATGTGATACTCTATGGGAAAAACTATAAATTGTCTATCATGATTTAAATAACTTGAGTTTTTATATATCCTGTGTTCTGTTTAATATAGTAAATTATACCATATACATTACTGATCATCTTCTAAAATTCACATGGAGGCTGGATTGACTGTCTTAACCTGTGGGTGTGTTTGATAGATGTGTGTACATTTTTTATTTGGAGTCATTCCCAGTAATCCCCTTCAGAAGGTGTAAATTTCAGTTTTCTGTTTTCTTTCATCTTTTGAGAAAGCTACAGTTCTGTTGAAATGAGAAGAAACACTGCACATGCTTTTACAATATTTTACAGAACATGTAAGAAGAATAAAAGAATTTTTTTTTAGTTTTTATTAGCATTCTGGTTCAAATAAAAGAATTTCTAATGTAATTTATTTCTCTGGACATAGTCTCTGGTTATAATCAATATTTCTGCTAGAAAGTATGTATATGTCCTTTCATATAGGGAATTCAAATCAGGTTACATTAAAATTTAGAAACACTTACATACCCTAAAAATACATTGATTATAAATTTTATCAAGGCGGGGTGCCTGGGTGGCTCAGTGGCTTAAGCGTCAGACTTTGGCTCAGGTCATGATCTCACAGTTCATGGGTTTGGCCCTGTGTCGGGCTCTGTGCTGACAGCTCAGAGCCTGAAGCCTGTTTTGGATTCTGTGTCTCCCTCGCTCCGCCCTCCCCCGCTTGTGCTCTGTTTCTCTCTGTCTCTCAAAAATAAATAAATGTTAAAAAAAAGAATATTATGATAAATTTTATCAAGGCTTCCAGCATAACTTCCTCTTTATGAGCTCACTGTTCTGGAAACCCATCCTGGTCATTACCCCTCAAATCTTCCATAGGCCTTCTTGCCATCTTTTTTCTAGTGTTCATCTACTTCTTATTCTGATTCTAGTGTTCATCTACTTCTGATTCTGCAGGTGAGTTGTGTATTATTTTGCTCATTATACTGTATCCTGAGTAGGGTACAGATCACAAAAAGTTTTTATTATCTGCAAAGTGAGAAACCATTGCGGTTCAATTCAATTTAGTAAACATTCATTGAATGCGTACTTTTTTAAGTATCGTGGTTTCCTAGAATATGTACATCTTTCTGTGTCACATTAATATTTAGTTTAATGAAACAATTCCTTTGGTGTCATTTCTCATTTTCCTTATTCCCAAGTCATTGCTGGAAGCTTGTCTAGAAGAGATTATGATCATCTACCCACATGGGCACAAGGGCATGAATTAGTTTTCCAAGGTCAACACAGGATCAATAAACATGAGCATGACTTGCTCAGACCACACAGCTGTGGGAAAACAAAACCTATGTATCTTTGTGTCAATCTATGGGATTGAGGTCAAGAGAAGGGAAGGTTTTATTTATTTTCTTACTATGGGAGACTTTAAAGCATATTAGTAAAGTAATACGTGAGACACCTGGGTGGCTCAGTCGATTGAGCCATGATTTTGGCTCAGGTTATGATCCCACAGTTCATGAGTTTGAGCCCTGTGTCAGGCTCTGTGCTGGCAGCATGGAGCCTACTTGGGATTCTCTGTCTCCCTCTCTCTCTGCCCCTCATTCGCTCTTGCTCTCACTCTCTTTCTCTCAAATATAAATATATAAATAAACATTAAAAAATAAAGTGATACAAATAATTCAGTAGGGATGGAAAGATGGATAAAGTAGGAGAGAGAGTGCATTTCTTGCAACTGAATAGGTGAGGGGAAATGGATCCAACGCATAGTGGAGGGTTGATGTTAGATGGACTTTAGGACAGTTTGTGGATATAACTGGAAGAAAGACAGAGGAGGGGGGCACAGGTACACGGATGGGTCTGAGAACAGGTTGGGGTTCTCTTCCAACTGCTTCTATTTTCGATGAAATAGGAAGCAAGGTCAAGAGCACAGGAAGGCAGGAGTGGAGCTGGAAGTTTGAGGGGAGGGGAGAAAGTATGAAATGGTGTAAAATAGCAGAGTGAAAGGACTAGGGGAAGCTGGGAATTCTGAGAAGCCCTCAGGCTCACTTGGAATTTGTGGTCATGAGCTTGATGTGAGACTAGTTATCATACATGTTATCTTTTTTTTTTTTTTTTCAGCCATGTCCAGCTGTCTAGGCATTGGTTTGGATTAGGTGGATGGTTGAACTGGTTTTGATTTTGAGAAAAAGAGAGGGTCCTTGGAGGAGGTGAGCTGTGTATAAGGCAGTGAGGATACTGATGGGTTATGGAATCCGGGGAGAAAGGAAGGAAGACAAGAGGGGGATGACGCACAGTGAGAAGATGATATAAATGGGTTGCATGTGCTGGCAGGGCAGAAGAACAGATGGGCCAGGGTTTCCCGAGTGAGGGAGCTGAAAGGATAAGAGGTGGTGCTTCCAGAGTGGGGTTGGAGACAGATTAAGGAGGGGGCACAGTTATTGAGGGGAGTAGGAGACTGAGCGGGAGTGGAAGACAAGGTCATTGGAGGAGTGGGGTCCAGAAGAACGGCAAGGGCAGGAGTGAAATAGTCATCTGTATGATTACTGAAATCACAAGGAACCATGGCAGAGATTGGAGAAGGACGGTGAACTCAGTGCTGATATCTTTAGGAAAGGTCATAGTGGCCTCAGCTTCAGTGCTAGGGGTTTTTAGAGGAGAAGGAAGAGCAGTGTCCTATAAAATTATAAGTGTAAAGTCCTTATTGTAGGTTCTGCAAACTCTACTTAATATGTACAGAACGTAGGAGATGCAACTTAAAATGGTTCATGGTGGGGGATGGGAACTTTGAGGGTTGTAATTAACTAAATATGAGCTAGTGGTATGGTGAAATTACTAAAATCTCTTATGTAATTTTAGATCGTATTAATAGAAAGTCTTGGGTACACATTATATGAGGTACTAATTCCTCTAGATTCTGCTCTAGGCAGATTTGGAGTCCTGTACTAAACAAATGGATACTATGCTTTGAGAGACATTAATGGATTATAGAATAGTGATAGAAGGGTGACCAGATTGTGAGGCTTCTAGAAAAAATGCCACTTGAGAAACAGTTGAAGAAATTAGTAATTTTTAGCCATAATAAAGGAGGAATTAAAGGAGATCTGGATATTAAATTCAAATACTGGAAACAATCTTATGAAGCAGAGATGTGACCCAGGTGGTTTCACAGGGCAGAATTGGAATGGTGGGAAAATTAGAGAAGCAGATTTTTACTTAGTGAAGGAGAAAGTTTTAATAATTAGAACTACTTGGAAAAGAGATAGATTGCCCATCAGTTACTGATATTCAAGCAAAAGTGAGGTGGTTGTTTATTGGGCGAAACTCTGAAAGGAAGGTATTAGGCTATACCAAGAACTTTATACCTTCCTAAAAGAAAACAATGTGCCTAACTTTACATTGTGGTTTTTTTTTTTTTTAATTTTTTTTTCAACGTTTATTTATTTTTGGGACAGAGAGAGACAGAGCATGAACGGGGGAGGAGCAGAGAGAGAGGGAGACACAGAATCGGAAACAGGCTCCAGGCTCTGAGCCATCAGCCCAGAGCCTGATGCGGGGCTCGAACTCCCGGACTGCGAGATCGTGACCTGGCTGAAGTCGGACGCTTAACCGACTGCGCCACCCAGGCGCCCCTACATTGTGGTTTTTAACAGGAACATATTTCTCAAAAGCAAACAGCACGCTAATGAAACCAGAAACAGAGTCCATCTCAAAAACCATGGTTAACTCCAAATTAACTACCAAAAGTTCACTCTCCACAAAATTGTGGCCTTCTTGCAACTCTGTTGTTCTCCATTGTCCAGAAAAACTCCAGGGATGCCTGCGTGGCTCAGTTGGTTAAGTGCCAGACTTCAGCTCAGGTCACGATCTCATGGTTTGTGGGTTCGAGCCCCACATCGGGCTCTGTGTTGACAGCTCAGAGCCTGGAGCCTGCTTCAAATTCTGTGTCTCCCTCTCTCTCTGCTCCCCTCCCCCACTCACTCTGTATCTAGAGTCTCTCTCTCTCTCTCTCAAAAATAAATAAACATTAAAAAATTTTTTAAAAAAGAAAAACTTCATATTATAACATACTTGCTTAAGAACTATACACACACACACACACACACACACACACACACACACACACACAAGAACTACTCAATTTTATCCATTTGGGGTTATTAACCTAAACGTAAAGCATGATATTTCAACCATCTCTTTTATTTATTCTTTTTCCTGGACTATCTTTTTCATTTTTTGCTACCATATCTAATTCCATAAATATTTAGCATATTCTAAAATATTTTGGGAATTCATTAAATAATTCTGTGGTGCTAAAAGCATCATATAAATCTCTCCTTAGTCCTCTGTATATTTTTGTGAGATTATTCATTGTAAAACCATGTTGGCTGGGTTTCTTAATGAATTACATTTTTAGTTAGAACAGTTCTGCATTCTGACTTCCACATCCTATCCCCAAATGGATTTTCTAATTCATCTACTGCATGAGATTATTATAAAGCCAGTAATAGACCAAATTATTGCTTCTTGCATGTGAGGAATTTGTTGTATATCATATTTTTCAAAATACTTAGAATTTTGTTTTAGGCATAGCAAATCTTGATGCATTTTCAAGTAACAACCCTTGGATAACCAAAAATTATGCGTGCTCAAGTTATTGTTGATCTGGTTGATGAGCATAAGAATAAAAACCAATGTCATGTCTATCTTTGGCATGAATTTTGCAACTGATCCTGAAAAATGAGAGGACTTCTCAAAATGTTGTCTGGAGGTTGTCTGTTTCAAGATCACAGGAGGTGATCCATAGACCTCAAACCAGGGAAACAAGTCTGGCAGCTGCATATTAAAACTTCAAGAAGCACAGATTTATTGGAGCCCCTCCTTATTATGTTCAGCATTTTGTTAGGAGCTGTGAGCTCCCCATTCCCCATTCCTCTGAGCTTACTGTCTAGATGGGAGATAAGACTAACTCACACAAAACAAAGGTGAACAAGTCAGAGTACAGCCTGGTGCTTGGATGGATGGTACGAGCTTTAAGTGCTGTGCAAACTTCATGATTTTATGGGTCTTAGAGTTACTGGTCTTTTGAAAGAGGTGGGGTGTGACTTTGACCTAAATTATAGATAGAATAGGAATAAGCAGAAGTGAGCAGAAAGGCAGTTGGGGTGAGGGGAGAAATATGGGCGATGACCTGGGGATGACCAATGACTAGGCTGGTTGAACCTGCCCAGCTGGGTGAGGGGAGACAGATTCTGGGGGACTTGAAAGCTATCACGGGACTCTAGACTCCTTGTATATGTATTCTGGGACCTTTGAAAGCTTGTGGGTGGGGCATGTAATATTATAAAGCTGTGTTAAACTGTATAAAACTGTTGCACAGTGGCATAGAAGATGAACTTGGTGGGGAAGCCTGATCCACTGTCAGGGTCAGGGCCTTGAATAAATAGCCATGGGAAGGAAAAGGAAGAAAGATGAGCAACTCCCCAGGAACATTCCATAGGACTTTGTGACTGACAGAATACAGGGGGTGAGGAAAGGAATAATTCAACTCTAAAGTTCCATGTCCTATGGCAGGGAGGATGTAGATATAGAGACATAGGCGGAGGAACTGGTTAGAGAGATGAGGGTAATTGATTCATTTTTAGTCATGTGAGGCTTCATATGATGACAGAGCACCTTGAGTGGAAGTCTCCCCTTGGTGCTGAAGATAAAAGAATGGATTTTAGAGATGAAAACAGGATTGTTGATATAGATATAGAAAGTCAGAAGAGAAGCCCTAGAATACGTTCAGTTTGTGAAAGAAAGCACGTTGTATGGGAAGAACAAAGGGCCAAGAACAGAGCAAGAGCTCTTTGCCTCTTACTAGCTGAGTGGCATTAGGTAAATTTTTGAACCTCCCTGAGCCTCAGATTCCATAGCAATGTATATGGTACTAGGGGTTGTAGAGAGTCTGGCAATCAAATGGTAAGTATTCTTATTATGAGAGTATCATGAAAGCCAAGATGGCACGGTATAGAATGAGCTCTGACTGGGAAAGCAGATTTGTCTCCTCTTGGCTCTGGCACCTAATACCATGTCAATGTGGGCAACTCTGCTTTCGACTCAGTTTCTTCATATGTAAAATGGGCATGATACTGTTTCCTGGCTATCTTACAGAGCTGTGTGAAGGTAAAATGAAGTAACACAGGGAGGTAAATGCAAATTGGAAAGAACTAATTATCTGTAAGGTGCTATTAATAGGAAGCCCGGTCAGCACTGTCAGATGCAGAAGAGAGGTCTAGGAGAACAAAGACAGAGAAAAAGTCATGTTACCTTAGCCTTAGGCTTTTTAATAGAAAATGCTTGCTGTGCTTACCTGGACCTCAGCCAAGTATCAGCAGGGAATGGCAGGAGAGCAAGGAAGAATGGGGGTGGGGAGAAGTGAGTTCTGGTGGAGCACATTGGAAGACATTTTGGCTACGGGGAGTGCATTTTGGCTCCATTCCTCATGTCCTGATAAGTGATCTGTGACTGACCAGGGCTAAGGTGTGCTCATGGGGGCCTGCTGGAGTGAGTGCGGGCAGCAGACGGAAAGGCAATAAATGTAGGGAGCTGTCTTAGATGTGTGTGGGAGTGGGTCTGGAAGAGGCTGCTTCTCTCACCAAAGAGGGTATTAGAGTGAAAGCCAGTTCCTGCCACTACCTATCGCGCCCACCTCTTGCCCCCAAGGGCAAGACTAAATCAGCTGGTCCTGTGGACTTGTGGGTATCTGCAAGCAAGTCTCATAGCTCTGTAGGTTAAAGTCTTTTATAAATAGACTAATGCTTCTGGAAAGATGGAACAAATATGCTTTTCTTTATCCTTCCTGCTAAGTAGAGCTAAAAACCCTGAACACACACACACACACACACACACACACACACACACACACACTAAACATAAAAAGACTCTGAAAGGTGGAGAGAGGAAGGCAATCTTACTAGGGACTCTGGGACTGAGGATGACACAGCAGTGAGTTCTCTGGGTTTTCTTTTTTCCTTACGTAGCTCAGACTGGGTATGGGAGAAGCCAGCAAGTGGGCAATGCCAATGGGCACAGAAAAAAGCACCCACAAGAGAGCCTGCTCTCACCAGATGACCAGGAAAGGGAAAGCCTAACAAGACAGAAAATGTTTTGACAATAACTTCTCTGCTCCAGCCAAACACCACAAAATAAACAGCTGCCCCCACCCCTATCCCACCAGCAAATGCTGAGTGGGGAGCCTAGACTCCACCCATGAGAAGCTGTGAGAGGCACCCCAACAGCCCTGCCCAACAATCCCAGTGCCAGAGGAGACCATGTGGGAGTCCTGGGCTTCCGCCTCCACCCAGGCAGGAGGCTGGGACCTAATAGGCCTGCCAGCTAGTGTGGTGACAGAGGAAGCCTAGAGGAGAGGTATGAGTTTTAACACTGCTCCCCAGTAATGAGATGGAGTGGACAGCCTAAGCTCCCACCTTCCTCTGGCAGTGATATGGCAGTATCCCCCTTCCCTATTAGTGTGGCATTTAAAAAGATCTTTGTCTCATAACAAAACACCTCAAATGTCCAGATTTTAACTGAAAATCACTTGTCATACCAGAACCCAGGAAGATCTGAATTTAAATGACAGAGGGATGATCAACACCAAGATGACATAGATATCTGAATTATCTGACGAGGATTTTAACTTATTTTTAATGTTTATTTTTGAGGGAGAGAGACAGACAGAGTGTGAGTGGGGGAGGGGGCAGAGAGAGAGGGAGCCACAGAATCTAAGGCAGGCTCTGGGCTCTGAGCTTCAGCACAGAGCCTGATGCAGGCCTCGAACTCATGAGCCATGAGATCATGACCTGAACTGAAGTCAGACGCTTAACCATCTGAACCACCCGGACACCCCTGTCTGGGGAGGATTTTAAAGCAGCCATCACAAAAATACTTCCATAAGCTATGATGGACACACGTGAAACAAGTAATAAAATGGAAAGTCCCAGTAAGGAAATAAAAAGTTTCAGTGAAAAAATAGAAGATATAATGAAGAACCAAAGGGAAATTTTAGGAGTGACCAATACAGTAAGTGAAAGAATTGAAGAAAAAGAAAAACCACAGAAATTCAGTGGATGAGCTAACAGTAGAACAGAGAGGATAAAGGAAAGAATTGGTGAACTTGTAGATGAACAACAGAAATGACCAAGAACAACAGAGAGAATCAACTGACAATAATAAATAAATAATAAATAATAATAAATGATAATAAATAATGAAATGCTTCCAACTGTGCAGCACAGGCATACTGACCGGGACTTGTTCCCTTTGTCAGATGTTCCCTCCGTGTTCATGTGAGCAGACTATAGTGAAAACAGACTGAGACGTGTGTGCCTCACATTTGCTAAGTGCGTACAATCGAAGCTATGTTGGCCTAGATGCGGGTTTTAGGGAGAATAACCGAATAGAACTGTTGTAAGTCCTTGAGCCATCTTTTTACATTTAGTACTCACTGATTTGTGACCCTCTAGTACTTAGGTATTTGTGACCCTCCAGTATTTAGGTAACTAAATATATGCACATATTAGCTAAAGTATTTATCTAACAGGCACTTATGTAGCACTTACAATGTGTTCTGAGGGCACTAGTTTTACAATTCAGTAAAATCTCACTGAATCATCCATTTATTTATCCAACAAATATTTATTAAGCACTCTCTCTCTATGTGTGTATACAAGGTATGTACTAGGTATGAGTAGGTGACACTTAACTACATACCAGGATATAAAAATAAATGCGGTGGGAGAAAGAGTGTGTACTTAGAGGCACCATACTGGATTCCAGCCAAGCTCTTCCAAGGGCCAGTAGCTAGTCTCCACCTCCGTGGGAAGGGCTAAATGGTAGCTCTGGGTGGATCTTCAGTGTCCACGCAAATGAGGTAACATTTGTTCATTTGCTGCTTTTCTGTATGCTGTACCCTTCTGTGTATACTTCAGTCATTGCTAAAGTTTTTGGAACCAGTTTTACTTAAGGCAGCATCCCTTTAGTGTTCTTATCAGGAGATGCTTGAAGGTAGGGTAGGAGAAGATGTTACTTCTCCCTCTAATATTTCCACGGGCCATCTAATGCCACAGTAAGGAAATAAATAAGCAAACAAATAAATAACCTCTGATGTGGACAAGTAATGTGTTCTCAATTTTATGTAAAAAGTGCATATAATATTTTAAAAATTCTGTACTACTTTTATTTGTGTCTGGATACATCGTCAAAGTAAAAAACAGGGTTATTCTTGCACAAAGGCAGCTTCAGAAGACATCTTACCAGCCTCTGGCTCCTAAGCACTAGAATATAGGAAGTTTGGAGTGGCTCCTACTATGAGTTTTGTTTAACAGACCTTTTACTGTAGATAATACAAGGGTAAATTGTAACCCAGCATGTTTGCATTACCGGAACTGAACTCGTATGAGTTTATTTATTTGCTCAAATCCATGGTGTTAGAGAAGTCTTTATATTTTATTTTACCAGAAATGTGAAAAAGAATGGACACCTAGTACTGTTCCCTAGAAACTGCATAATCTTTTAAAGGCCAGTTTATAATTTGGATGTTTGCACATCAGCAGTCCAGAAGTATCAGCTTCATTTCTATAAATAATGTGGAACAATCAAAATTTTTTGAAGAGAGGTAATATACTTCTTTCTAAAGCAATGAGCCCCAGAAATAACCTGTCTTGAAGGTAAGTTAATATGTGTTAGGAGTAGGGAATAGTTTGCAGTGGGCTATCGGGCCCTTTGTGTTTGTTTGTTTGTTTGTTTTCCTTTTTAAGTATCATACTGTGCTTTGTGCTCAGTACTTATTTAACCATTATTATAACTTCCAGGAACATTGGTTCGTAAATGAAATCTCAATCAATTTGTTAACAAGAAAGCTCTGCCATTCTGTCAGACAGGAGACATCAAAGTCAACCTTTAACTGTATCACTTAACATGCAGTGATTAGGTTTCCCCTGTGATAGTTTGTGTGAAAATGTCTTTTGCGTATTGAATTGATATTGATATGTTCCATTGTATAATGAATCTTGTGAAGCGGAGTTTTCAGTTCATAAAAGGGAAAATTGGTACATAGGTTGAAAATAAGAGACCAGAACTTCTTTTCTTCTATGAAGGGCCCTGTCCTGCAGGGAAAGAAGATACCAGCAGATGACTGTGTATGAGTTAACTGGAATATAATTTAATTGATTTTTTAATGTTTATTTATTTTGAGCAAAAGAGAGAGGGAGGGAGAGAGAGAGGGAGAGAGAGAATCCCAAGCAGGCTCTGCACTGACAGTACAGAGCCCAACTTGGAGCTCGATCTCACCAACCATGAGATCATGACCTGCGCTGAAATCTAACGTAGGACACTTAACTGGCTGAGCCACCCAGGTGCCCCAATTTAGTTGATTTTCTTTGTCATGGAAGTATTTAATTCCACAGTCTTGTTTTAAAATTATAAAAACAATAGGGGCCCCTGGGTGGCTTAGTCAGTTGGGCATCTGACTTTGACTGAGGTCTGATCTCACAGTCCGGTCTGTGAGTTCAAGCCCCACATCAGGCACAGTGCTGATAGCTCGGAGCCTGGAGCCTGCTTCAGATTCTGTGTCTCTCTCTCTCTCTCAAAAATAAATAAACATTAAAAAAATTTAAAATTATAGAAACAATAAATGTTTGCAAGAGAAAAAACTTACCATCTCACCCTCTTTGCACAATCCTTAGTGCCAACTCTGTATAGTGGTTTTAGGGTTCAATGAAATATTTGTAATGCTTGACACTTAGTAAGGACCTTATAAATGTTTGCCATTCTTATTATTGTTTTAATTCCCTATTAATTTTTTCATTTGCACAATAATCATTAATCTTCCTTAAGTGCTTTAGAATGGATGGAGTGCTGATATCATTTATCTAGTGATCCTCATTTTACAAATGTGGAAGCTGAGAAAGGCCAAAGCTGCATCTCCACCTGGGGTGATGGTGATAGAGGGAGAAGGCTTGATGCTTGGAATGGACCCAAATAGACTACAGGGATGGGAAGGTGGGGGAATATATTGGATTTGTAAAAAATCCAATATATATATGTATATATGGATTTCTAAAAAAAAAAAAAAAAAAAGGTGGGCAGGGGGGTGAAGAGAGATAGGTTAACAAAGCTTTCCTAAAGTCTAGAATTAGGGTCTTGGCCTTACTTTCCTCTGCAGTTATAATTTGCATCTTTTTAATTGTTTAGATTAAACCTTGGCAGAGGTTTTCTAAGTGGGGTGACCTCAGTAGGCCCCGGGGCCTAGGGGAAGAAGCTTGGGGTGTTCTGTGCAGGGCTGCCCAGAGCGTTCTCACCTTCAGGCTGAATGAAATCAAGTAGTGGGCTGAGTCAGGCCTGTGGGCCCAAGTGGTCCTTCTTCCATCTGGGGATTTTCCAAAGGATTCACAATTAGCCTGGTCTAAATGGAGAAAAAATTAGCTCAGAGCTTTCTCTCAGAAATAAAGGATTATTTGTAAACTTTTCTCCTCTGCACAAGTAGCCCTGAGATTCATCAATGCAGCGGTTTGGATAGCAGTATGAGAGAGTTACCTGGGTTTTCTTTACCGTGCTCAAATATAAAGATGTACTCTATACCTTGACTGAGAAATGGGAGTAGTTAAGGAAAAGAGAGAAAAGAAAACAAAGTAAAGAAAGTTAACATTTAGCACAGAGTGTTATGCAGGCAACACTTGATACCCATTGTATGTATCTTCTTAGGTTAGTTGTAATGTCCAGTGGCCTTTGAATGGGTGGCAGACAACAGCACAGTCATTTGGTTAATCTGAGTAGCAGTGACCACTAATTTTCATAATTCCCTTTATTTACTTCTAGCCAAGGCCGGAAATTAGACACAGAACAGGAGTCTTCCAGTGAAATCCTGCTAGGCTGATTAGGAGGAGGGACGAGATATGGGGGTTTAAGTCCTAGCTGGTAACAGGTGTATATTTTCAGGGATGTTTATTTAAACCACATTCTTGGGGCGTCTGCGGTAGCTCAGTTAGTTAAGCATCTGACTTTGGCTCGGGTGATGATCTCAGGG
Source organism: Lynx canadensis (assembly GCF_007474595.2). NCBI lineage: Eukaryota > Metazoa > Chordata > Mammalia > Carnivora > Felidae > Lynx > Lynx canadensis. The sequence continues at coordinate 106,592,143 of NC_044308.2, read as the reverse complement.
TTCGTGAGTTCGAGCCCTGTATCAGGCTCTGTGCTGACAGCTCAGAGCTGTGTCTCCCCCTCTCTCTGCCCCTCCCCTGCTCACACCCTGTCTTTCTCTCCCAAAAATAAACAAACATTAAGCCACATTCTTTTTGGGGGGCCTACTGAAATAGCCAGCTAAGGATTTGGGATCCTCCCTATCCTTTCATCAATGATGATTTACGTACAGGTACATGTACTTATTGCATCAGATATATGCATGTTGTTTTTTCTTTGGATGAAAGTCCCTCGAGGTAAGTGTAAAGTCTCCAATAGTCTATAATCCCTCGCCGAAGGTCAAATATATCTGTGTCAGAATTTCATCATTTGATGATTTATTTCATTCTTTGATTACATAAAAAGATCTTAATATCATATTGGGCTCATAGCACGTTTTCATAAGCTTTCAGAGTTCACAGAATCAATAACTATTCAAAGTATTTAGAAGTAGGATTTGGATTTTTTCAAAAACATTTTTTTAAGTTTATTTATTTATTTTGAGAAAGAGAGAGGGAGAGAGAGAGAGGAGAGCAGAGAGAGAGGGAGAGAGAGTTCCAGTCAGGCTCCGTGCCGTCAGCACAGAGCCCGATGTGGGACTCAAACTCACAAACTAGGAGATCATGACCTGAGCCAAAATCAAGAGTCAGATGCTTAACCGACAGAGCTACCCAGGCACCCCAGGATTTGGATCTTTTATGTATTACTCATGTGACCACTATTAAATCAATTACAGTGTAAATTCTTGCTCCTGTTTATATGAGTTATAAGACTAATCAGCAAAAAAATTTCACATGTCATACCACTTTGAATGTCTTTAAAACTCTAAAGCGCTAACTTAAAAAATAAGAATTCTTGTCAGTTATGATTAAAGATGATGATCAATGAATTCTGTTAATATTTTTTAAATTAACTAAGTGGATGCCCTTGATAAGGTGTTCAATATTCCTGAGAATTTACATAATAAAATGCAGTAGTTTGCACTGAGATTAGTTTGGCACAATTGTCATTAAGAGCTCCTCCTCCGCCCCTGGCAGGCTCGCCTGGCAGCCTTGCCCTCAGACAGGGGATGTGGCCTTGAGGTACTGACTGGTACAGGTTAGATCCTCATTTTCTATTCATAGGAATAATAATGGTGAATTTTGTAGGTAGCAAGACATTGCAGTCTCTTTCCAATTCAATTCTTGGCCTTTGAAATCTGGGCATTCACTTGAGATGAAGGAGGCTGCCCTGGAAGGCAGCTTGAGGACAGGTGTGGGTCTGCTCAAAAAAAAAAAAAAAAAAAAAAAAGATTTCAGGTACCCCAGCAAAGATGGCCAGGCTAAAAGTCTTCACGTGGGATTTGTAAATCGGTTCGGGCCCTGGGCCCACTTCTTGACTGCCAGGTGGGGCGGCCCGTGCCAGCTTCCTCCATGTCTACTTGGCCTCTGTCTGCTGCTGTCTCTTCATGTGGCAGGAATAGTCTGTGGGTTCAGGAGTTAGACTTGTTCAAAAGCAAATGTAGCATGAAGTAGGGCACTCTCCGTCCCTGGAAGGTTTGAGCAGAGACTGTGTGATCTCTTTTCAGGGATGTTTAAAAGGAGGCTTATTTTCAACAGGAAAGTTGAACTAGATTACTCGCAATATTCTTTATATTCCTTTCATCTTAGGATTCCATGATTTTACAGCAAAAACTGAGGTTTGTTATGTGCTAAGTCCTGTGAATGACTTTAAATTGACACATACGTTTTTAATATTGGGGCTTTATATCCTTAGCTGAAACTTACATGAGCCCACATGAGCAAACCAAAAACCAACAATCTAAGTTATAACAAGTAATTTTAATACTGAGAAACATTTTTCACTTACGTTTATGGCATAGCCAGATAAAAGGTCTTTGATTAATAAAATGGAAACATTGGTTAATGGTTTTGTTCTTTAAAATGCTCTTGGTAGGGGCGCCTGGGTGGCTCAGTCAGTTAATCATCTGACTTCAGCTCAGGTCATGATCTCACAGCTTGTGAGTTCAAGCCCCATGTCAGGGTCTGTGCTGACAGCTCAGAGCCTGGAGCCTGCTTCAGATTCTGTGCCTCCCTCTCTCTCTGCCCCAACCCACTTGCATTCTGTCTTTGTCTCTCTCAAAAATAAATAAACATTAGGGGCGCCTGGGTGGCGCAGTCGGTTAAGCGTCCGACTTCAGCCAGGTCACGATCTCGCGGTCCGTGAGTTTGAGCCCCGCGTCAGGCTCTGGGCTGATGGCTCGGAGCCTGGAGCCTGTTTCCGATTCTGTGTCTCCCTCTCTCTCTGCCCCTCCCCCGTTCATGCGCTGTCTCTCTCTGTCCCAAAAATAAATAAAAAGCGTTGAAAAAAAAATTAAAAAAAAAATAAATAAACATTAAAACAAATTTTTAAAAACACTATTGGTAGACAATATTTTATAAGGTAGTGCCCATGAGGGACAGTGATGAAAAGATGGGCACTGATTATTTGTTATTATACACTTACATGCCAGGTGTTATACTAAGTGTTGATAGAACATTTTTATTTATTTATGTTTTTAATGTTTATTTTGAGAGAGAGAGAGAGAGAGAGAGAGAGAGCGAGCGAGCATGAGCTGGGGAGGGGCAGAAAGAGGGAGACACAGAATCCAAAGCAGGCTCCAGGCTCTGAGCTGTCAGCAGAGAGCCCAACATGGGGCTCAAACTCATGAACCATGAGATCACTACCTGAGTTATAGTTGGCCGTTTGACTGAGCCACCCAGGCACCCTAATAGAATGTTTTTTAAAAACCTCTTTTCTCAAGAAACTTATAGTCTAATAAAGGGGATATATAAAGCAACAATTATATTTTATAGTGGAAAAATATGATAGAACTATGTACATAATGCTATGTCAAGCATCTTAACAGAAGGGAAGGTTGGAAAATGCTTTTTCTTTCACTTTTGACTGAAAGCGGTTCTGGAACTGAGTTTTAAAGAATGAGAAATTAGCAAGAGAAAGCATGGAGAAGACTATTCAGAACCTGTTTAAAACCATATTTCTTCCTTCTTGTTTTTCAAAAAGGAATCCTTTTTTTTCTTTGAGTCTCTCAGAGTCTAGGTTTCTAGAATGGTGATGAAGGGGTATAGAGCTCTTTATTCCCCTTTGTCTTTAAGCCTCTAGATTATAGCTGGTTCATAAGCAAAATCAGCCTCCTCGAAGTGGCTGCTTCTATGAAACTGCATATGGTTTTCAGAATTGGACAGACTATGCATCACAAACAGATGTGCAGGCACCTGGCTAAGGACCAAGGGAACTCAAATCCAGACTAGACCAAGTCCATTTTCTCCACTAGTAAGCCTTTTAAATCATTAGGTTTTATTACAAAATAAATGGATGCATTAGGGAGGAAATTCACATGCAGTTTTCAAATGTGAGACTTTAAGCTTCCTGCATCATGCATCTAGGTTACATTCACAGGCCCTTGGGATACAAACTTACTCTTCTTTATGATGCTTACTTAATTGGAAATATTTGAGAAACACTAGGCAGAAAAATGTCTGGGTAGGTGCTCCGGGTGAATACTGAGGACCTTGAGAACAAGGTGGCACAGAAGTGTGTAAGTGTGTGTGTGTGTGTGTGTGTGTGTGTGTGTGTGTGTACATGTGTATACCAACTTCTAGGTATGGGTGCTGGGATGAGAAGAATGGTGTGGAAAAGAATGCTGGGCTTGATGAGTGATGTCTGCCATGTATGAAAAATGAGAAGGGAGAGAAGCAAATTTGGGCCAGGATTTTTCCCTGAGATCACTCTATTTCTCCTTACTCGTAAAAGCACCAGTGAACCTGTAGCCAGGAAGGGGTAGGAGACATGTCACTATTCCAGTCCTGATTCTTTCCTTCCATCTTCCTTGTACCGTGATGTCACTGCCATTCTCTTATATCCCAACCTGGTTCATGGCCTTTAATGGCTCACCCCAGATTGATGGCTTACAGACATCAAAAGTATTATTACAGAGAGTTCTCAGCTATTTTGCAGTTGTTCTAAATTCAGAGTTTTATATAGAGAGCCTTGATCAACTCTATGTTTATCATTTCAACTACTGCTGTTCCTAATCTACGATAGTTCTGGCATGTATGATGCTGGAGTTCAGGGAATTTTTTTTTCTCCTCTAACATGTGCTCTATGGAGTTGTCCATGGCACCTGCATGAACTAGCTTCTTTCTCTGAGTCTAGAAGAATTTCACATGCTGGAAAATTGTGCGGGAGGATCTTCTAGGGAGAGGGTTCAGTGAGTGCAAATGAATACACTTGTAAAGCTGACATGAGGGGATACTGACAAGTGGTTCTGTGTGTGCTGAGACCCTCCTGGGAAAAGGGGAAGGACGAGGGAAAGGTGGATAGGGGCTGGGCTGTGAAACACTCAAAGCTGCTGGGTGCCATACTGAGAACTTCAGCTTTTATTCTCTGTTGATAATGGAGAATCATTTGAGGTTTTCTTCATCAAGACAGGAGCTCTTTCAGATTGGTGTTAAGAAAGCACTCTGGCAAATGTGGAAGGTCAGAGTGGGGAGCAGGGTGATGGGTGGGAGGTGAGTTAGGGGGCTTCCACAGCAGTCCTTTGAGACATGGTGAGGCCATGGGTAGCAAGAGGGGTTGGGATGCAGAGATTTTACAAAGTACAGTGGGTAGAACTTGGAGATGGAAAAGACTTCAAAATCATTTCTGTTTCTGGCTTGAACACGTGGGTGCATGGTGATGCTGTTAAGTGAAATGCGGATATAGAAAGAGACAATCAATGTAAAACACTTTCAGAGATAATAGCACTCCATTGCAAATGTAATGTATTAATATTAAAATCACATTTCACTGAACTTTTCTTTAAGGAAATGGTCATACACAGTATTGATTATACAGATGTAGAGAAACCATTAGGAATCACAAAGCTAGTGCTTTTGTAAAAACCATACAAAAAGTGCAAACTATAAACGCTTTTAATTTTTAATTGATGCAGGGAATCTGCAATGTCAAGTTCATGTATAAGGTGATTAAGTTTTATAGATTTTACTTTATTAGCAATTTATGATAGGGAGAAGCACTAACCAGTTCTGACTGAATATAGGTTGATTGCATAACTGCATCCTTATAATATCATTATTTAGCATCCATAAACGTTAATGAAGTTTTAAACCTTAGAGAACAAAATAAAAGCTTGACAAGTTCTGATAAGATGTATCAAAAAGATCCTTGATAATATATTAACCTATTTGGTAATTTATTAAAGCAACAGGAGGATTTGCTATTTATTTAACTTTTAGTCATGATTATCTTTTTTAAATATTATTTCAAATTGTGGTAAGAAGCACATAATGTAATATTTACCATCTTAACCATTTTTAAATGTAGTTTAGTGATGTTAAGTGCATTCACATTGTGCAACCATCATTGCCATCCATCTCAAGAACTCACTCTACCCATTAAACAATAGCTCCCCATTCTCCCTACTCCCAATCCCTGGCCACCACCGATCTCCTTTCTGTCTATAAATCTGAGTACTCTAGGAGGACTCATTATTTCTTCAGCAAGAGAAAATAATATAGTTTCCTATAACCTCTAATTGATGCTCTGTGTTGGCTAACATGTGACTGACTCATTGTCAGAATAACTTTTGAAAGGTTTTAAAGCAGCACAGTGCATTGGGCTTGGTAGAAAAGTAGCATATTCATGATCCTTGGAAAAGTCCTTGAGATGCTGTCCAGTTCAGATCAGGAGCTAACCAGCAGTAGCTGACAGGCAGTAGTCTGAGAGTATAGAATCTGGAGTTGCTTTGTGTTTGAACCATGGGCCACCATTTTCTAATTGTGCAGGGCTGAGCAAGTTGATTGAACTAGGAGAGTCTCAGTTTCTTCATCTGTAAATCAGTAGACCCTTCCTTACAGTGTTGTTATGAGGCTTCAATGAGTTATTATGTATGAAAGCACTTAGAACAGAGGCTAGCTTATACTATAAGCATTTAATCAGTATTAAATACTATTATTTCTCAGGTAAGTTGCTTTCCTGATACCTTGTATTGTCAGTCTGAGCTGACCAGGGAGCACAATTGAACCATGGTTATAGAATATTTTAAGACATCGCTGCAGTCAATGTATTTGAAATCAGCTAGAACTGGTATATAAAATATGGTCATGGTTAGTAAAGTTTATGGAGTTCTACTTTGGGCCCATGTGTTTCTATAGTTTTGATGATGGAAATATGAAGTGTGAAAATTAATAAGGCCTTAACATGGTGACTCACAACCCTGACTACACTGTCTACTATTCAAAAAGATTGTGAATCAAAGCATCAAGGGTTGTCCAGGTTCCTCTGTATCATGACAGAATCTGGGCATGAGGTGGACTGTGGCTCCAGGTAGGGATTTTCTTCCTTTCCATTAGTTGGAATCCTCTTCTGCTTCCCCCAGGACACAGTGGAAGAAATTGATTGCTTCACTTGAAAACTCAAGAGGTTCCCCCCATTCAGCCCTATTCTTTAATAGTTTCCTTCCTATTATTCCACATTCACAGGCTAAAACAGGGTTGTTCTTTCTCTAAGGATAGAGGTTTTGTCACTTATTTACAATATTTTCTGATTGATATGGTAAGGCAAGAAGGATTATATCAGCAGCCCTGTATTCAGAAACCTGGTGATAGCAACTCACTTGTGAATACCTGGTTCATTTTTCTTGTTTGAAAACTTTGTGTTCTCTGAAGTCTGATTCTCACTGTTATATCTCCATGGCCCATAACAATGCTTGGCATGAAAGAGTGTTCAAGGAGTGCCTGGATGGCTCAGTCGGTTAAACATTCAACTCTTGATTTTGGCTCAGGTCATGATCCCAAGGTTCTCGAGATAGAGTCCAGTGTCTGGCTGTGTGATGACAGCATAGTGCCTGCTTGGGATTCTCTTTCTCTCCCCCTCTCTCTCTCTCTCTCTGCCCTTCCCCACTCACGTGCTTGTGCTCTCTCTCTCTCTCAAAATGAGTAAACATGGAAAAAAAAACTTTAAAAATAGTGTTCAAAACATATTTTTTGAATGAAAGAATACATAAATGAATCAATGAATAGCTAGTTTTCTCTGGTGGAGAAGTGAGGAGATCACAGGGAGACATCTAGAAGCAAAAAAGTCTAAGCCCTGTGTACTTGTGCCTGTGAGAACACGCACAAGTTTTCTTTGTTCTTTTGCCAGACAGGACTCACTCCTCCATTGCTAAACCAGCCTGTATTCTTGCAGAGAGCCTGGGAGTAAGGGCATCCCAAGAGGATGCTGAGATTCTCAAAGCAGCTTTTTTCATGGAGCAAATTAAGGACAAATACAAATCATTGTGGGATTTTGACCTAAATCTTAACCCATTTATTTTCTTAAAATAAATCCCTTTTTTTTCTAGTGCCTTTAAAATGTTTGTAAAAAAAAAAGCACCATGCTATCATTGTTGCTTTCTAAATGGAAGACTTTGAAAATAAATGATACGAGTGACAAAACTCCAATGGCTTGTAATTAATGAACCTTTTTTGAAGTTTATCTAACCATTTGTAAGGCAATAGGCTCTACAAGCTTTGCATTTTTTTCCAGTGTCTCACTTTTGTGAAATTGCAACTCACAATTTTATTTCTTTTTAAATTTTTAATGTTTGTTTTTTTTTTTTTAAGTTTATTTATTTTTGGGACAGAGAGAGACAGAGCATGAACGGGGGAGGGGCAGAGAGAGAGGGAGACACAGAATCGGAAACAGGCTCCAGGCTCTGAGCCATCCGCCCAGAGCCCGACGCGGGGCTCGAACTCACGGACCGCGAGATCGTGACCTGGCTGAAGTCGGACGCTTAACCGACTGCGCCACCCAGGCGCCCCTTTAATGTTTGTTTTTGAGAGAGAGAGAGAGAGAGAGAATGAGCAGGGGAGGGGCAGAGAGAGGGAGACACAAAATCTGAAGCAGGCTCCAGGCTCTGAGCTGTCAGCACAGACTTGATGTGGGGCTTGAACTCATGAACCATGAGATCATGACCTGAGATGCAGTTGGACGCTTAACCCACTGAGCCACCCAGGGGCCCCTTCACAATTTCACTTCTTAAATCGCTGTGCCTTCCTTTGTCAATTTGTTTTAGCTTATCTTTCCAAGTGCATACAGTTACACTTAGCAGATGTTAGTAGCAGGTATTTAAGTTCGTATAATAGTGATATGCATAATCTATTAAACATCCTCCACATGTCAGGCTGACTTTTAATTTAATTTCATTATACTATTTAATTTTTTAAAAATACTGAGATGTAATTTACATATAGAAAAACAAACAAATCTTATTTGTACTGGCAGGTAGATGCACATCAGGTACCAATTCCCTAAATCAAGAAAGAACATTTCATGCAGGAAGGCTCATTCATACAACTGCTCCCAGTCAGTCCCCCATTTCCAGAGGCAATCATTATTCTGGCTTCTATCACCACATAATAGTTGTACCTGTATGAAGGGAATATTTTTGTATCTGACTTTTTTCCTTCTCTTCTTTTAAATTTTACTTTAATTCCAGTTAACATACAGTGTTACATTAGTTGCAGGTGTAAAATATAATGATTCAGCGCTTCCATACATCACCTGGTGCTCATCACAAGTGCACTCCTTAATCCCCATCACTTATTTCACCCATCCTCCCACCCACCTCCCCTCTGGTAGCCATCAGTTCCCTATAGTTCAAAATCTGTTTCTTGGTTTGTCTCTCTCACTCTTTTTCCTTCTCATTTGTTTTGTTTCTTAAATTCCACATATGAGTGAGATCATACAGTATTTGTCTTTCTCTGACCGACTCATTTTGCTTAGCATTAGACTCTTTAGCTCTAGCCATGCTATAGCAAATGGCCAGCTTTCATTCTTTTTTATGGCTGAGTAATATTCCGTGTGTGTGTGTGTGTGTGTATGTCTGTGTATAAACACACACACCCCACATCCTCTTTTTCCATTTATTAATCAGTGGATACTTGGGCTGCTTCCATATCTTGGCTATCATAAATAATGTTGCTATAAACATAGGGGTGGATGTATCCTTTTGAATGAGTATTTCTGTATTTTTTTTGGGTAAATACCTAGTGGTGCGGTTAAATTTCTGAGGATCCTCCATACTGTTTTCCATAGTGGCTGCACCAGTTTGCATTCCCATCAAAAATGTGAGAGGGTTTCTTTTTCTCCACATCCTGGCCAAAAATTGTTATTTTTTGGTGATTTGATTTTAGCCATTCTGATGGGTGTGACATGATATCTCACTGTAGTATTGATTTGCATTTCCCCGATGATGGGTGATGATCAGCATCTTTTCATGTGTCTGGCTTTTTTTTCTTAATACATGCTTTTGAGATTCATTCATGTCATTATATATATTAAGAGTTTGTTATTTTTGTATTATTGTGAAATATTCTACAATGTGAATATACCACAATTAACATTTACTTGTTGATAAACATTTGGGTTCTACCCTTATTTTTTGGCTATGATGAGTAAAGCTGCTAGGCACATTATTGAACATACCATTTTGTGGACCTGTAGAAACATTTCTCTTAATTATGTACCTAGAGGTATAATGGAAAGGCATCGGGTAGGGCTCTTTTAGTTTTATAGAATCCTAAACAGTTTTCCAATGTAGTTCTGTCATTTTGTACTCCTATCAACAACACATGAAAGTTGAAGTTTTCCATATTCTCACCATTACTTGCTATTGTTAGACTCTTTAATTTCAGACATTCTAATGGACTAATGGAATCTCCTAGTGCTTTTTCCCCCACTGAAATGTATCAAAATATAATTTACATGTAATAAAATGCACTCATTTTAAGTGTATGAGTTGATGAGTGTCCAAAATTGTATAAAACCACGTAACCACCATCCCAATCCATTTTTAGGTATAAATGTTCTGTTATTGCCAATTAGGTCACATTAATATCTTTTTTTCATATTTTCTATGTCTGGGGTTCTGCGATAACTCATAATGCCTAATGCATGCATTTTATGGATGTGGAATGGTGCTAGTTATATATCATATTTGGAAAAATTGGAAAAAATAGTTATTCAAATCATTTTTTAAGTTAAATTTTTTTTTTACAACTCTAGTTCAGGAAAGCTGTTCTATATCCTTACTGTTTTTCTGTTTTTTGTCTACTTATTTTAACTATTTCTTTTTTTTAAAGTTTATTTATTTATTTGAGAGAGACAGAGACAGCATGAATGGGGGAGGGACAGAGAGAGAGAGAGAATCCCAAGCAAGTTCTGTGCTGCCAGCATAAAGCCAGATGTGGGGCTCAAAGTCACAAACTGTGAGATCATGACCTGAGCCAAAACCAAGAGTCAGATGCTTAACCGATTGAGCCACCCAGGCACTCCTTAACCATTTCTGAAACAGGGATTAAAAACAAACTTTTTTTTAACATCTATTTATTTTTAAGAGACAGAGAGAGACAGAGCATGAGCAGGGGAGGGGCAGAGAGAGAGAGGGAGACACAGAATTCAAAGCAGGCTCCAGGCTCTGAGCTGTCAGCACAGAGCCTGATGCAGGACTCAAACTCACAAACCGCGAGTTCATGATCTGAGCCAAAGTTGGATGCTTGCTCAACTGGCTGAGCCACCCACACGCCCCTGAAAGAGGGATTTTTAAGTCTCCAATTATGAAAGTGGATTTTTTCTATTTATCCCTTTAGTTTTTTCAGGCTTTGCTTAATATAATTGAAGCTCTGTTATTTGTTGCATACACATTTATGAGTGTTATATCTTTCTGATAAATTGTCTCTCAAGTAATTATAAAAGTATGCTAATACTCCTTATTTTGAAGTGTACCTCATGTTCCTTTCTTATGTTTATTGTTTGCATGTATCTTTGTCTACTCCCCAGCTTTTAGTTTATCTAAATCTTTATAAAGCATGTCTTGTATAGACTGCATACCTTTGAGTCTTGCTGTTTTATTCAGTCTAACAATCTCTTCTTTTTTCCTTCAATTTTATTTTTATTTTTAAAATTAATTATTTTTTGTTGCATGTGTGTATGAGAGAGAGAGAGAGAGAGCACACGCAAGTGGGAGAGGGGCAGAGAGAGAGAGAGAGAGAGAGAGAGGGAGAGAGAATCTTAAGCAGGCTCTATGCCCAGTGCAGGCTCTATGCCCAGTGCAAAGCCCAATGAGGGGCTTGATCTCAATACCATGAGATCATGATATGGTCTGTTATTTTTAATAGTTGCTATACAGCTAATATCCTTAATTTATCAAATTTTACTTGGAATTGAAATTTAGCATCTTTAACCACTTAATCTTTACATCTGCTCTATGAAGTATGTATTATTATCCAGACTTTGTAGACAGATGAATAAACATGCCCAAAGAGGGTACATAAGTTGTTTAAAGTAATATATGGGAATATGTGGAACAAAGACATCATCTAAAGAATGGTAGGTACTCAAATGGCCCTGATGATATTTAGTTCAGTGTTTTTTTCCATATAGTCATTGCTTATGCAAATGACCTTTATGAATAGCATCAAAAAATATTTGCACTAAGGACTTGGTGAAATATCATCAATGCTTCTCATGAAAGAAATTGACATTTTGAGACTATAAGATTGGTTGCTTTCTTGTTGAAAAATTCTTTAATTACATGGAAATATTATTGATAAGTTTCCCCAGGAGAACAAGTCGAGGAATTACAGAGGGAAAATAATGAATGTTTTAAACTTTGGAGGTGGAAGAATATTTTAACTTTGGGTTTATTATGAGAATGAAAGGCTGAAGTGATATAAAATGAAGGTAGCCTACATTTATTGGTCATATACTATGTATTAAGTGCTTTTCAAATATTATCACATTTTTTTTCTCTTTATTTCTTGGCATATATTGACCAACCTCTTCCCCAACCCTCTACCTCCTAGCCCCTGGTAACCACTCTTCTACTCTTTGTTTCTATGAGGTCAACTTTTTTAGATTCCACATTGAAGTGAGATCATGAAGTATTTATCTTTCTGTATCTGGCTTATTTCACTTAGCATAATGTCCTCCAGGTTCATTCATATTGTCGTGATTCGCAGGATTTTCTTCCTTTTTTTAAAGGCTGAGTAATATTCCTTTACATACATGTATATTCCATTATATACATATATATATATATATATATATATATATATATATATCATTATATATTATGAGCATGGAAATGCAGATATGTCTTTGAGATATTTTCTTTGGATATGTACCCAGAACTGGGACTGCTGGATCCAAATATTAGCACATGTAATTCTTACAATAATCATATGTGGTGGATATGTTTTCATATCTAATTTGCAGATGAGGAAATTAAAGCACAGAAAGGATGCAATGTGCCCAGGATCACATACCTGGAAAAAGAGAACTAGTCAAGTCAACTTGAAAGTCTTTGTTCTTAACCACTATACAAGCTGAAGGTACAGAGGAGAGGGTGGTTTTCAGTTTACAGCTCTTCTGGACTCTATTTTGTGTAAGCCTCACAACAACTTTGTGAAGTCGATAAACGCAGTTATGATTTTAATGATGGAAAGATGGAGGCAGTGGCTAGGCAATACATCTAGTATTGCCATCAGGAAAGGTCTGCTGTGTCCAAGACTCCTCCAAGTCACCAGGATGGACCTATCCTGGAATGGAATAGAATCAGAAGAGGCAGAACCAGATCAAATGAAGTACAGAGCATGTAGTGGGTTCCAAAGGCTGAAAGTGGAAGAGTTTGAAAATGATTCTGCATACCTATTTTGAAAAGTTTGAGAGAACAACAACAAAAAAAGCAAAACATGGCAAGAAAGTTCCATTCTAGAATACCGAGAAATCAGGTAATCTTAGAGTCTAGGAAAGGCTAAGTTTACAATGCAGAAAAGATCCAATTAAAATTTTTTTTCTCCTGCAAGTTTCACACCAAAAACAGATTTTCACTTATTCTCTATATGAATGAGAATTCTGCAAAGGAAGTTCACTGTCTAAAATTAGTTATATGTATTAGAGAAAAAGCTGAGTTTTCCCTGTGGGTGAAGCTGAATTTGTTGAATTTTTAACCTTAATTTATGGAAAAAATTTCCTATTTCAGAATTGGACTTAGTAAAGGTTTTGAATCACTTTTGATATATTTCCATTGGTTTTCTTGTAAGTATATAGATTCATACTTTGCAATACCACAGGACATTTTGCTAATGGCCTGAACTTTTTCTTTTTAAGCCTATAAAACTGAAGTAAAGTAAGTGCTTTAGAGAGTGCCAAAGGACAACAGCCAAACAGTTAACCTTGGTTCCTCACTAGAATGGATTTATTGAAAGAAGATTACCAGCTCTTTCTTTCGATTGCTCCAATTTGTTTGACAGGTTACAATAAGTAGGCATCACTTTGAAATAGCAATAACTATAGTAATAATGAAAGGAAATCATAGTATATTTTATGAGCTAATACTAAAGACAAGCTAATGTGTGTTTTGAGCTTCTGAGAGGAAGAACAGGGTTCCTTCCTGTAATCAGAAAGTATTTTTGTAGTAATAGATATATTGAACTTTGATTTCTAGTATAAACTGAGTTACATCTACGTGTGTTTGTTAGGGACTTGAACAAAATAGTAGAAAGCAAAAAAAAAAATCTATTATCCATTCAAATGAATTTACTTGATAATCCAATTTTATTGATCATTTTCAGTCTTTCTCTTTGATTCATAATGAGGAATCAGTGAGAAATCTGAAGGATTTTGTTAGTAAAGTAGTCTGGAGAAAGCTTCTCTTTATTTTTGCCTGATGCTGTTTCCTTTTTAAGCTTTAATGATATATATTTCACTAGGGTCCATGAAAAGGGCTAAGTAAACAAGACTGGACCATTCCAGAGAAAAATGGCGATATTTGAGATAAGCAAAGACAGATTTAGAGGAGATTTTATAGGTGAGAAGCACAGCTGTATATCAATGATCTTAATATCCTGAATCACATATGCCTGTAACGGCCAAAATATAACATCAGATTTTTTTGAGCCCACTCAAGTTTCACATGGAATTAAATTATGGTTGCAGTGCCCACCTGGAGAACTTCAGTAGATGAAATAAATTAGTATTTTGTTATATATACACAAATGTACATATATGCCAAAAACATTTGGGCTCGTCTTCTACATACTGTATACTGACTTGTTTTTTTTTTTTTCACTTTACTGGATATTTTCGACATCTTCTAATATCACTGTTTTTTATCAACATGAAGTCTGTCTAGTATACCATTTTGTAGATGCCCTATAAGCATCAAGTTTTCCAGCACTGAAACTTTGTGGGTTTTTTTTTTTCCCATTTTTTCACTACTGAAATACTCCTTGATTTTGAACATCTTTGTATTTGAGTCTTTGGTCACTTTTTTTTGTTATTTCCTTTGGATGAATTCTTTGAAGTGAAGTTCTGGGTCAAAAGATATGAATGTTCTTAAGACTTTTGCTACAAATTCCTTGCAGAAAGGAAATTTCCTTTCAGAAGGATTGACCTGATATGTATTTCCACTGTGTGAGATTGCCTGTTTATCCAAAAAAATTAGGTAGTATCCCTAAAATAATTTTTATCAATTTTAGGAGCAAAGACCTACTTATTTAATTTTTTGAATACTAATGAAGCCAGTGTTTTTTTTTTTGTTGTTGTTGTTATATTTGTTGCCATTTGCATTTACTTATGAATTCTTAGTTCAGATCTTTTACTTGGTTTTCTACTGTAGTATTTCTCTTGGTAAAAAATCTTTATGCAATAAAGACGGTAACTTTTTCTGTTACGTATATTTTATTAATATTTTTCAGCTTTTTATTTGATGTGTTTACTGGTGTTTTTGACATATAGAAGTGTTATTCTATGTTTGTGATCAAATCTATTACTAATTTCCTTTCTTTACTTTTATGCATAAAAAAGATTCCTTCACCTTGAGATTAAAAAATACTCATTTTTTTCTATTCCTTGAATGTCATATTTTTTTATATTTCAACATTTAATCAGTTTTGAATTGGATATGGAAACCCATCTTTATTTCCAACTTAACCAATCACTTTAGCATCATTTACTGATTATTTATTATCATCCTCTGATTTGAATTACTACCTTTACAATCTACTAAATATGTATTTTTACTTATATTGCTTCTGAACTTTCTGTTCTGTTACACTGATCTGCTTATTAGCATACTAGTTCTACTCTATTTTAATTATTGTAGCTTAGTAATATATTTTATTGTCAGGTAGTATGGTTTCCCCTTTATTTTTGTGTTTTTTTTTAAACATGTACTTGGCCAGGGGCATCTGGCTGGCTCAGTTGGTAGAACATGTGATGCTTGATCTCAGGGTCATGAGTTCAAGTCCCACGTTGGGTGTAGCGCCTACTTAAAAAGAAAAAGTAGCATTAAAAAAACAAAACATGCACTTGGCCATTCTTTTGTCCTTATTCATGATCCTTAACATTTTTTTCTTGGACTACAAAAATAAAATAAAAGACAGCAAATATTTGGTTGAGATGGATATGCTGTCCATTTATTCAGGTATTCTTTTATGTTTTTTCAGAGGTGTTTCACAGTTTTTCTCATGTACTTTCTGTACACTTTTCCTTCTTCTTTGCTCCCTTTTTTCCCCAGGTAGTCTTCTGGACTAATTTGCCTGAAGCATTCCTAAGGTTGTTGTCATCTCTGCCTCTGTAATGGCGACTTTCCTCCTTGACATATAGAAGTGTTTACCTATCTAAGTCCACCTTTACCTAAATCCAAATCCCGTTCCCTTTAAAATCCAGCTTCCACCCCCTCCCCTTTCCAATTTTATCTCCTGTTACTCCCCAACACATGCCTTTTGCCTAGAACAATTTGGCTTTTTTGCCTTCCCTCAATGAAGAATTTTAGTTTTCTTGCCTCTGCTCCTTTGTTCACATAATTTTCTCTGTCTGGGTTGTCATCCCTTCTGTTTTTCCTAATGGTAACAAGTTATAGCAGCATGTCTACTGATGAGAACAAGAGACTAAAACCTCTGGAAACCATGTGTTATGAAGAGGAGTTGTGAGAACTGACAAAATTAGGCATATGGCCTGGGAAGGCCCTTAATGCCTCTGAGCCTTAATTAATCTCTCTGTAGAATGAGGACAAGAATAGGACCCACCTCATAGGATTGTTGGAGCGATAACATGGGGTGATGCAGGTAAAGTACTCGGCAGCATGCTTGAGGCATAGTGAATGCAGTGAATGCTAAAAAAATTTAACTGACGTGGGAAGCGAAATAAAGTGTTCTCCATCCAAAGATGTCCATGTACCAATGCCAGCAACCTGTGAACGTTACAGGGCAAAAAGGACTTTGCAGATGAGATTAATAAGGACCTTGAGATGGGGAGATTATCCTGGATTATCCAGGTGGGCCCAGTGTAATCACAATGGGCCTCATAAGAGAGGGACTGGAGGGTCAAAGTCAGAGAAGGAGATGTGATTACAGAAGCAGAGGTCAGAGCGATGGGAGGAAGGAATCGAGGCAAGGAAATTATTCTCCCCTCAGAACCTCCAGAAGGAATGCAACCCTGACCACAACTTGATTTTAGCCCAGACTTCTCAGCTGCCTAAGTGTAGGCTGATAAATATATGTTGTTTGAAGCCCTTAAGCGTGTGGTAATTTGTTATTGCACTAATAGGAAATGAATACAATGTTATAATTAATTTTACCATCATCATTAGAGTAATTATTAAACCTGGAAAAAAGAAGCCTTAGGATATGATCACAGTATTCATACAATTAAGGAATTTTCATATGGAAGAGTGATTCTAGGTGGTCCAGGTGGCAGAACCAAGGTCAATGGTTGGAAGTTATAAGGAAAGACATTTTGAGTAATTAAAAAAATCACTTCCCAAAAGTACAATAAAAGTAAATTACTGCTATATTGGAGTAGTTGAAGCAGCCACTGGATGACCTCTTATTGAATAAGTTGTTCATGCACCCTGTAGAGATTGGGACAAAATTTCAGTCTTTGAACCTAGCTTGCATGCCTTTCCTTTTGGTGTGTTTTCATTGTCACGCCAACAAAAGCGATTGCTTATGCACATTCTCTCTGTGTTTTGTTCCCATTACTCTTGGATGTCCCACCTCCATGGTATTTATCACATATGACCTTATGTTAAATATTTAGATTCCAGGACTCTTGAGAACCTGGTCAGTGTCTTGCACAACTTAGTAACTTTCACATGGCTTGGCATGGTTTCTCGAGCTCACCAAAAATATGTTGAAGGAAAGATTAAATTCATCACAGTTCAAGTGTATAAAATATTCATATTTTCATCCATCTTCCTTTGGGTTGGTTCATGGAATGAGAGACTATTTCTGCAGTTATTTTAATGTTGATTCGGATTTTTATTTTCATGAAGTTATGAAACCCAGGACATGTGGGTAATACCTGTTGAAAGGAATGTCTACTTCTCCGCCTTAAAATCTCTGAGATAATTAGTGTTGTTTTAAGACCCTAAGTTTGTAGGCTTCCTATTACTAAATGCTTTCCATTTGTCTTTTATACGATTTGCCTGCAGGATTTTTGAAATCCATGCAGTCTCTTGGAAACTTGAATTCTATTCCTGATCTGTACCAACCTTAAACCCAGGCCAGAGGGAACTCTGTGACCTGGATCTTGTTCTTAAGAGGGCTCTGTGTATCACGAACACTGAGACCCAAAGATTTAAAGACTTAAAAACTCTCCCATCTTGTAGAACTTATTTTTTTCCAAGTTCAGAAACCAATTGAGCAAATGAGACCAGGCAAGGACTCAGAGGTGAGATTGTGGGAGTCCACAAGGAAGAAGGAGAATATTACAGCTTCTGTCCTGGACTCTAAAGGGTGCTGAGGCTGCCCGGGCTCCCCAGGTAACTGCACTCCTGCTCTCTGCTCTGCTCAGGCAGGCTTGTTTTGGGAGGCCTCTGGAAATCCCAAGTCTGGGAATTGGGAGTTGCAGGAGAAGCTTGGTTCTGTGAGTCCTCTCAGGGTTCCCGGAGGCCCAGCTTCTGTCCTGCCCCCGCATTTTCATGCCCTCGTTCAGGCTTGCCAGGAGTAGGGAGGGCCCTGTAAGAGCAGCTCCTTAGCCTCTAGCTCTTGGGGCCCAGGAGAGAATGTGGGCTGGGAAGAGGCACAGTGTGATTTATTGCTTTTATATATGAAATTTGTGCTGTAAGCCTCTATTTGCACTCTTGCCTCAGGCCCAGCAAATGTTAGGGGAGGACCTTCTTCTGACTCTACCAGCTTTTAACTTTTATCTTGGACTTAAACAAATAATTTTTCAAAATAAAAAAAAGAAGATAATATTTTTGTTTAGAGGTGACCACAGAATGGCTTTTGTCTAATTTGTTCACTGTTATATCCTATACCTGTAGGGGTGCCTGGTACAGAGTGGGTGCTCAACACATTTTGGTGAGTAAATGCATAAAATTACTATTTTCTTCTTCAAAAAACAATTTTATTGAGGTATAATTGACATACAACAAACTGCACGTATTTAAAGGGTGTATTGAGTTTGACATGTATAAATCTGTGTAACCATCGTGACAATCAAAATAATGAACATTCCCACACCCGAAAAAGTTTTTTGGTGGCCCTTTATATTCCATCCCTTCCACCCCTAGCCCCCAGTCTGATTTCTGTTACTATACTAGTTTTCATTTTTTAAGATTTTACATAAATGTAATTATATAATATGTACTCCTTTTTGGTTTAGCTTCTTTTATTCAGTATCATTATTATAAAATTCATCCATATTGTTGGGTGTGTCAATATTTCACTCCTTTTTTATTGCTAAGTCCATTGCATGGAAACACCATAATTTGTTTATCAATTTTATCTATTGAGAACCACTTGAATTGTTTCTGATTTGGGGCTGCTACAAATGAAGCTGCCGTGAACACTATGTACAAGTGTTCATATGGACATATGCTTTCATTTCTCTTGGGTAAATACCTGGGAGAGAATGGCTGGATCATAAGGTAGGTATAGTTTTAAGTTTGTAAGAAACCACCAAACTTTTTTTCAAAGTGCTTGTACCATTTTATATTCCCACCACCTTGTGAGAGTTCCAGTTCCTTTGTATCCTCACTGACATGTCGTATTGTCAGTCTTTTTAATTGTGGCCATTCTAATAGGTGTGTAGTGATTTTTCATTGCACTGTTAACTTGAACTTCCGTGATGACTCATAATGTTGAACATCTTTTCTGTTCATATTTGCCATCCACATATCTTCTTTGATGAAGTATCTGTTCGAATCTTTTGCCCATGTTATTATTACATTTTTTTCTTACTGAGTTTTGAGTGTACTTTATATATTCTGCACACAAATCCTTTCTCAGATATGATTTACAGATGTTTTCTCTCATTCTGTGGCTTGTCTTTTCATTCTCTTAACAGTCTCTTGGAAGAGCAGAAGACTTATTTTTTATTAAGTCCAATTAATCGATTTGCTCTGTTATGGATTGCTGTCTTTTATGGATTTTACTCTTGTATCTAAGAAATCTTTGCCTAACACAAGGCTGACAAAGGTTTTCTCCTATTTTTTTTTCTGGAACTTTTATAATTTCAAGTTTTGCAAATAAGTCTAAGATCCATTTTGAGTTAGATTTGTATATGGTGTGAAATACGGCAAGAACTAACTTCCTTCCCCCTTTCCTCCTTCCCTCCCTCCTTGCTTTCCTTCTCTCCTTCCTTCCTTCCTTCCTTCCTTAAGTGGATATCTGTTTTTTCTGGCATTATTTGTGGAAAGACTCTCCCTTCTCTCCTGAATTGCCTTTTTTGAAAACAAGTTGTCCACAAACTCTCTTGCACTGTTAGTGGGAATGCAAACTGGTACAGCCACTCTGGAAAACAGTATGGAGGTTCCTCGGAAAGTTAAAAATAGAACTACCCTATGAGCCAGCAATTGCACTACTAGGTATTTACCCAAAGAATGTAAAGATACTAATTCAAAGGGATGCATGTACCTCTATGTTATAGCAGCATTATATATAATAGCCATATTAGGGAAGTGGCTCAAGTGTCCATTAATTGATGGATAAAGAAGATGTTATATATATATTACTTTATTACTTATATTACTTATATTACTTTATTACTATATATATTATATATATTATATATATACTATATATACTTATATTACTTTATTACTATATATATATTATATATATAACATTATGCTAAGTGAAATAAGCTCAGAGAAAGACAAACACCATATGATTTCACTCATATGTGGAATTTAAGAAATAAACAAACAAAACTAGCAAAGAGAAAAAGAGAGGGAGAGAGGCAAACCAAGAAACAGACTCTTAACTATAGAGAACAAGCTGATGGTTATCAGAGGGGAGGGGATAGAGGGATCGGTGAAGTAGGGGATGGGGATTAAGGAGTGCACTTGTCCTGATGAGCGCTGGGTGTTGTATGGAATTGTTGAATTGCTATATTGTACACCTGAAACTAATATAACACTTTATGTTAGCTAATCAGAATTAAAATAAAAACTTAAAAAAAAAGTTGTCCATGTAAGTGTGGGGTCTATTTTTGGACTCTATTCTGTTCTATTGATCTGTCTTTAAGCCACTACTATACTGTCTTGATTATTATAGTTTTACAATAAGTTTGGACATTAGGTAGTGTTTGTCCTCCAACTTGAGTCTCCTTAAAGAAATGATTTTTGAATCAAAGGGAAATTCTGAAGTATCGTTTAGAAGAATCTTCAGTGTTTCAGAGCTAGAATTTGTTTTGGGGAGCAAAGATGTCTGTATGACCTTTCTTATTGTTTGTGCTCTGAAAAAAATGGAGTTACCATATTATTTACTGGAGCATGCACAATCTCTAAAGCTAATGTATAAATCATGTCACTAACTTTTTAACTATTATTTAATGTTTTCCGGCAGTTTAAAATTTTACATTACTAGTTTGAATATTTTCCAATCACAACGAGACAGTCAATATTTACTCTATTCTTTTTCAAATTTTCTCTACCCCTTAGATTTATATCACCCATGTGAATTCATGTGGATATAAATGTCTTGTTTTCAGATAAATCTTTGAGTTATGAGTTCTTTTTCTAGGTTTGTAAGCTCTGCATCTTGGAAAATATTTGTTCAAGCTTCAGTTTGGCAGTTACCCAGATGTGTCTTGTCATTTATTTTTCTCCTGAGGCCCTTTGTCATACTCTCTTCCAGACGTGCTCTGTGTACCTCATTTATAAAGATGCTTCCTGATGTGTAATCTTTTTAGAGTGCAGTCTTGACTTGCTTTGCATAGTTTTTTTCTTGACTACCCCTGCTGTAAAGGGAATGAGGGGGAAAGTGACAAAGTGGGTTGATTGCCTATTAAAGATTAATGAGAAGAGAAAAGATAAATACATTGTCTATAACTTATTATAATTATAAAAAATTATTGTAAAGTGGAGAACAAATATAATTATAAAATATATATTTATAAAAGATACTAATCTTTTTATCTTAAAAAAATCTAAATATAATTAATTATATTTATAGGTAAATATAATGACCCTGTTCTGATCCTTACAACCCTGATTTCAGGTTATAGTTTTTCCTGTCTCTGCTCTTTAGGTGCTTGGCATGAACTGTGATTCTCGGAAACCCATGGTTTTGAATCTAAGCCAGATTTGCCAGAGTTAAGGGGGATGATCTATGTGATGCCAGGGAAATGTTCCCTCAGAAGGCCTCAACTAGAGGGGCCATCTTCTGTTCTCGAGAGGGTGAGGCGTGAAGGGTGCAGAATGTTGGCTGTGTAAAGGCAGGTGGCCCTTCTTTAGAGTATAGTGGAAGGCAATTGGTGTTTTCTAATGTCAAGAAGCTAGCACAGTCATAATTTAACATTTTTTCTTTTGATTTATAACCTATAACTTTAACTTTTATCTTTAAACCCATACTTGCTGGGAAACTGATCTAAAACACCCTTGTATCTTCTTATGAACTTGTCCAGGACACCTTGATTAATAATAGTAATAACAATAATAATGGTAGGTAATAGTTATTCCTTCCATCTTGATTCCTTCCACCTTGATTAATAATAGTAATAGCAATAATAATGGTAGGTAATAGTTATAATAGTATAATAGTAATAGCAATAATAATGGTAGGTAATAGTAAGGCTAAATAACCCTTACTACATGCCAGGCACTGTTCTAAGGGACTTACATATGTTAACTCATTTATTCATGACAACCACCCTGTGGATGAGGTCTATTTCTATCCTTATTTTACAGAAAATTGAGGCACAGAGAAGTTAAGCACTCGCTGAGGTCACACAGTTAGGAACAGAGCTGTTACTTAAACACAAGAGATCTGCTTCTTAGTTGGGAGGGGACTCAATCCTCTGATTTTAAATGAAGAGAGGACTGAAGAGGGTAAATGATCTGCCTCAGAGGCACCCGCTGTCTAGGAGCCAGAGCAGGGATTTGTCCTCAGGTACTTGTCACTCCCTCGTGGGTGCTTTTCCACAGTGCTTTTTCCCTGCTACCCTCTGTTGCCTGATTATAGTCCCCTTTCCCCTGGGCTCCCCTTTCTTCAAGTCTCACAGAGCTCTCTTTCTGTTATCCCTGCCTGGGCTGGAGAACTCCCTAAGCTTCCTGACTTAATGAGCAGTGCTGGTGTTGCAGGTTCTGTGGGTGAGAGGGTTGGGTCGTCCCTAGTGGCTTGCTGTTTGATCATTTTCTTACAGCATGCACTTGAAGAGTCAGCACAAAGCATCTTTAATGCTGGCACTGAAGAAGTTTGGCTACTTTAATATTCAGACTCATATCCGATGAAGCTGGGATTGCTTTCCAGCAGGCATTACCCACATCGATCCAGATTCCCTATAATGCCTTCAGGAAGGCATCGTAACAGCTGTGTGCTGCTGGTGAGCAGACAGCTGACCATGCAGAGAGGGCTTCAGAGTTGCCCATTCTGTGGCTGACCTATTTGGGTGACTGTGTTCCAGTTAAAATCCTTTCAGAGTTTACTCTGCTGTCACAAGGAAATCATACGTAAGAGTAAACACATGCCAAAAATACTATTTTTGAGAGAAAACTCTTCAAAAACCAGTGCCCAATTGTACAGTTTGTGTATACAAGGTACAGTTGTGTACCTTGGGATACCATAGTCATTAGTGTTATTTGACAAGTATTTTTGGTTTTCCTCTGGGCACACTCCCATTCCCTGGAAATTAGGAATGACCGTGTGATTTACTTTGGTCGATGGAACATGAATGGCAATGTCATGCACCTCACTGAGGTGAAAGTTTTAAGAGCTGTGTGCTTGGCCACATTCCCCTTGCCCTGCTTCCTATAGGTGGAGAGGTGGGGCCTTTCTCAGGCTGGTCGGCGTGTGAGGACTGTGGAGCCTGCCTGGACAGGCCGCACGAGCAAGAAATGAAACGTTCTGTACCCCTTTGCTTGCCTGTTTGTTTGTACTTTTCATATGACAGTAGTTACAGATTTATAAGAAATTGCAAAAATAGTACAGAGAGGTCCCTTGTACCCTTCACTCAGTTTTCTCCAATGGTTTGATCTTACATAACCATAAAACGCTGCGTTAAGTCGCTGAGATTTGGAGGTTACCTCAGCATTATCTATTCTATTTTGATTAATAGAGATGCTTTCCTTTTTAAAAGTATGTACCTTAATTGCAGGGACATGAAACTCTTTCAGACTCACATCATATTTTAATTTCCCCTCTTTTATCAAACAGTATATATATTTTTATATAAATATATATATTTATATACACACATATATTTATTCTCTTTCTGTCAGATCACAGGCTCCCTAAGAGAGCACATCTGATTTACCTTTGAATCCCTCCCAACACAGCAGTGTGTGTTGTGCACTCTAAAATGTGTATTAGTGAATGAATGATAGATTGCTGTGTAGAAAGGATGGGAAATAAGAAGCTCATCTGGGGACCTAAAAGGTGCTAAATACCCTGAAATTCACCATCATCCAGCTGCTTCAATATTCAGCTATGAGATCAAGCAGAGATGTGGTAAAAGCCTAGGAGGTTGCATATACAATATTTGGCAGAAGTGGGGCTGACAGAGAAGGCACTTACCATACAGCTTTATTCATTAGGCATAGAATTCTGTCTTGCACCATTTTTAGGCCACCTTGGTTCCTTATTGCCTATAACTTTTTAGTGGTTTAGAAACTTTATCTGTGAATGTATGTCTTTAAAAAAGTTTTTTCATGTTATTTTTGAGAGAGAAAGGGAGAGAGAGGGGGGAGGGGTGGGAGAGGGGAAGAGAGAGAGGGGCAAACATAGAATCTGAAGCAGGCTCCAGGCTCTGAGCTGTCAGCACAGAGCCCGATGTGGGGCTCAAACTCACGAACCATGAGATCATGACCTGAGCCGAAGTCGGATGCTTAGCCGACTGAGCCACCCAGGTGCGCCGAACGTATATCTTTTTAGAGTCATGGTTTTCATACTGAAATCGTGGTACCTCTCTCTTCCCCACTATTAGATTTTTCCACCATCTACTTTTGGCCTATGAGACCCCAAAATCACACTGCCACTTATAGTTAGCAGTGCATTTACCCCTGTGGCATAGCAGGGAGGAGCTGGCCAGGTGTTATCAGAGGACCCTTCTGTAGGTGCATCTTAGCAAGCCATTGTCTGAGACAAGAGCTGGGACATATTTGGACCACTGGTGTCTGGATTAAGGCAGTTTGCAGTTCCTGTGCTGTTGGTATGCAAAAAGATGCTCTGCAGCCTTCACTGCAGGCCACAAAACACCCGCTCATCCTCACCAATCTCTTCTTTCAGGCCTCTGTCATCTTCCCTCTGTGTTCCTATCTAGTGTCTTCCACAATCCTCTTAAGGTGGGTTTTGTCCAGCCCAGAAATGAGCACAGCTCTCCAGGGAGAGTCAGGCTTGTCGGAACATAATCCCTGGCTTCTGTTTAGGTATTACAGCCAGCCTCTCTCTCCCTTTTTTCCTCTTGCCCTCCCTCTTCCCCTGCACCCCCTCCATTATAATGGTTCTACTTAACCCAATACTTCAATACCGAGAAAATGATTCCATCATGGTGTAGACTTGATCACATTTGTTTAATTCTTCAGCTCTCCTTTTAGAATAAAAATGAAGGACAAATGTTTGAAGGCCTTCAGGAAATAATTGAAAAGATACACACCAAATGTCCACGTCAGGAGAGATGATTCTGAACTATCATTAAAGATGTAAGGTTGCATTTGCCAAGCTACATTCCAACGTGAGACGAACAAAAGTAAACAAGCCTCCTGAACTCATTCCCAGGGAGGTAAGTAGGGTGATAACTTATTTTGGGCCTACATGGCTCATTAAACACTCAAACACCCTGTCCATTGGCTTGTATGGGAGAACTTAGAGCAGATACCAAGATGAGTGGAAACAAATCATACCTAGGCTGCAACTTCTGGGAGTATGTCTTAAAGAACTATTTGAGATCAAAATACTTGTCTCAAGTGAAAATATATCCAGAGGAAATCATAAGGAAGTTTGATACAGAGCAGAGGAGAGAAGGCATCAGACAGGGCTATTATGGGTTACTTGGGGTGGCTGACCTGAGCCTTTTGTTGAAAGCAAGGTAGAAACCGATTTGAGAAGGCTGAGCTTCTTATTTGTGAAGGACAGACAATGACTGAGGCTTTCTCCTGGGATGAGGCTGCCTGACTTATTTTCAGTTCCAGCCGGATAGTCCTTGGAGTGGATGTAAAGAGTTATGGAGTCTATTGTTTTCTCAATAATGTTTCCATGACTAGTTGCTAGGACTGCGTATGCAATGAGTGTGGGCTGGTGAATGACTGGGTGGGCAAAATAAAATGGTCTGCTCAGGTTGCTATGACAGCCAACAGGAGGGCAAGTCCGGTGAGAAAATGAACCCAACCGATGCAAAGGAGAAAAGTGCAGTAAGAATCACACATGTGCATGTCCTTTGTTGGCTGTAGATTCATTTAGTGCCCCCAGATCTTCATCTGGTTGCATGCTTCTTGCCATCCAGATACCAGCTGGAACGCTGCTTCCTCAGAAGGGCCCTCCTTGACCACCTGCTCTAAATACCACACCCCACGTCTCAGCACTCTCTGCCAGTCAAGTCTGTTTCTTTTCTTTGTACTCGTCATTAGCTGATGTTGTGTTTTGGGTTATTTGTGTATTGTCACTAGCATGTAATTACCATGAAATCAGGTGCCTGTCCTTCCCCCATGGTATCCTCAGAGCCTTGCATGGATCCTAGCACCAAGTAGGGGCTCAGTAAACATTTGCTAGATGAAAAACTGCATACTGCTTGTGGGGAAATCCTGTATGACTCATCTTTGAATTTTAAATTTCTGGCTCCAAAGCATTTATTGAGCAAATGTAGGCTACTGTAAAGCGGGGAGATAATTCCTGTGACCTTTGTCTTCCTTGTCATTTGGTCCCAGGAGCTGTCAGCCAAAACAAAGTGTGGAAGGAACTCAGGGGCTTCCAGTGAGCTGCTCAAAATTATGGTTTTATGGTCAGACTGGGATTGGAAACATGGCAGTCTGAATATGGAGATGAAACAGACACAGCTTGCTAGAACATAGAACAATAATCACTAATAGTTATGAAGCACTTACTATGTGCCAGCTCTTGCACTGAGCACTTTATATACACTGTGTCACTGAATCCTCGCAACAGAATAAAGGAGTGAGTTCTATTATTGTGCCCATTTTACAGATGAGGAAGCTGAGGCACAGAGCGTTCAAGTGACTTACCACACATCACCTAGGTTTTCAACGGTGGAGCCAGCACTCAAATGTACATCATCGGCTCATGCTGAGAAGTGAGATGGTTACTTGAAAGTGTACTTTGTGCTCATAAATGTGTGTTTTCTTCATCCCTCCTCATTCTTTCTCTTTCTCTCTTCTTCTTGGTGCTTTTCTGATCCCTTGATATTGTGGTTTAATGCTTTTATATCAGCTTCCCTTTTTTTTTTCTGTCTGGTGGGGAAATATAAGTATACCGTGACATGTTTAAT
This sequence comes from Lynx canadensis, assembly GCF_007474595.2. Taxonomy (NCBI): domain Eukaryota; kingdom Metazoa; phylum Chordata; class Mammalia; order Carnivora; family Felidae; genus Lynx; species Lynx canadensis. The sequence continues at coordinate 106,565,156 of NC_044308.2, read as the reverse complement.
CGTTCAAAATGTGCAGGTGCCCATAGAAAAGCCAGTGCTGAAGAATGAACTGTGTGAGCCAGGCTACAGAGCCTGGCTACCACAAACTGGCGGGTGCTTAACTCCACCAGGCCTGGAACGAGCGGCACATGATGAGGTTACAGGCTTCTGGCCTGAATTCCGTGGCTGAATGGCTTGGTGACATTGTGTGTGCCATTTAGCCTGTACAGCCTCTGTTTTGTTTTCTCTAAAACTGAGGGTAAGATGGGGCATCAAGGCAGGTTGAACTTAAACTTCTTTGTAAACGCTAAGAACACGTGATAACTTTTCTGCATGGCCTGTTGTGCTTTGTGTGGACTCAGTGGTCACAGCAGGCTGCGTAGTGGACAGCTCCCCCTCAGGCTGATAAAACTTTGAAAAAACAGAAAACACATTTTAATGACTTAAGTATTATTTGACAGCAACTTACTCTGAGTTAAAGCACTTTTCCTGGACCCCCTGCAGGCTTTCTAGGGGGAAGCTAGAAGGAGAGCAAGAACAGTGTGCCTAAAACATTGTAGAGCTGGCAGGCAAGGGTCAGAGGTCAGATAGTCCAGAGGTCAAGTTCAGGAGAGTTACATCACTTTCTCAGTAGGGGGAGCAGTTTTTCCCTCAGGGAACGTTTGGCAATGTCTGTAGGTAATTTTGATTGACATGACTCAGGAGTGCCATTGGCATCTAGTGGGTAGACGCCAGGGATGTTGCTAAACGTCCTACAGTGCATATGACAGCTGTCCACAACAGAATTATTTGGCTCTAAATGTCAACAGTGCCAAGGTGAAGAAACCCTAAACTAAGGTGGGAGATCACACAAAGAGTCACATCCAGAAAAATCTGAGATCAGAGATCAGAACCCAGGTTAGAAGCAAACTGAATAACAGCAGGCAGGCAATGCAAAGTTGGAGGTTTTGGCCATAGAATGTTAGAAACCTAGCTAAGGATTAGGATTCAGGCCAGACATCTGGAAATAGGCACAGGCCACCAGCAGCATAAAACATCTGATGTGCCATCTGCTTTCTGAAACAGGAGCCTCTTTATGTTTGTAAGGACCCTCCTGATGCAAGCTTCTTGCTTTGGATCAAGTCTGGTGGGGGTGCCTGGGTGGCTCAGATGGTTAAGCGTCTGATTTAGGCTCAGGTCATGACCTCACGTGAGTTCAAGCCCTTCGTCAGGCTCTGTGCTGACAGCTCAGAGCCTGGAGCCTGCTTGGATTCTCTCTCTCTCTCTCTCTCTCAACAATAAAAATTAAAAAAACAAAAAAAGGAAATAGGCAGGCATACTTGTAGCATCTGATCCTCACTACAGCTATTTGAGATAGGCATGGCCGTTATTATTATTTCCATTTTACTGCTGGGCCTTCTGAGGCTGTGAGGGGCTATGTGATTGCCACTTATTACACAGTAATTAAGTAACAGAGTCTTCAGCCCCCATGTCTTAGACTTGTTTGACTGAGAAGGGTGGAGGCCAAAGTCAGGTCACGTGGGCTAGAATAGGCAAGGCCTGGGGTTAGGATAAGGATAGTTCTCTAGAGTCTCCTTCATCAAAGCTGAAAGATGGAAAGGAAGTGGTCAGTGAAGGAGTGTGCGGTTTATGCTCAGATGTTAGCCCATGGGAATTTGGGAGAATTTTGTCATCTTTCATTGAACAGACGTCATTAATGAAATCAGGAATTTCACATATTCTGATGATGTTAATTTTAATGATGCTTGAAGTTGAAGATCTGGACTTCTCAGGTGGTGAATAAAAAAATTGTGAAGTAAAATAAAAGCATAATGACTTTTTCAGCTAGTTGCTGACCAGAACTTCTTGTTGCTACAGTTCTTTGAACTATATTTTGAAAAAATTAGCTACCTTTTAAAGGGAAGGACTTCAGTATGGGAGCTGTCACCACATTTTCCTTCAGAACAGCATGGGGGCGGTGGGGGGGGGGAAGTATTTCCTAACAACAGATTTAAAGGATCACCACAAATACAAACATTTGCATGGTAAATACTATACAACATCTTATTTTTCTAGAAATCATATTTTGGGCAACTTTCGGAAATGTTTATGAGCCAAAGAGTGAACTCTCTACCCTACCCTCACCACCCCCCCCCCATAAATTTAAACCATCAAAATAAGGGTCACAGCATCCAAAATGAAGCTGAAATATTAGCAGAGGTCCATGGGTTCTCCTTCAAAATGTATGTATTTTACAAAGGCTTTGCACAACAAAAACAAGCAACATTGAAATAATAAAGAAAATGGTAGAATGGGAGAAAATATTTTCAATAATTTTGCCAGGTTAATGTTTATTGCACAGAATATAATGAGTATGTCCAAATGTAAAAGTACATCGTTAAATTGATAATGGATAAATAGACACAACCATTATCTGTTGAATGTTTGCTACATCCTAGATATTGGGTTTAGCATTTTAAGAACATAATTTCATTTGATTCTAAACAGCACTGCAGGGACAGGTACTGTTATTATCCCTATTAGATACATAAAGAAGGTTAAGCTTCGAGAAGGTAAGTAATTTGTTCAAATGACATAAAAGAAAGAAACCAGTTAATCAGCTTTTTGAAAGCTGTTGAACTTCACAGCAAAGAAGCAAGAATTAGTCCTCACTTTGTAGCTATGCAGCTAGCAAAAATAGTGAAGACACTGAAACGGGCTGCTGACAAAGCTGTGGGCAGTCAGGTGCACTCCACCATTGAGCGCTGCAGTGTCCTGGGCTGGCTGGGTATTCCAGGAGGCATGGAAGTGCATATACGATTCACCAGCACTCCCACTCCACAGAATTTTTCTTAAAGAAAAAAAAATGAAAGGGAGAATAAATATGTAGGTAGATAGATGTTTTAGTATGTTAGCAATTGCCCATTAATAAGGAAGTGGTGAAGAGCATTGTGGTGGGTTTATAAAGAGGGCCACATGACAGTCTCTATAAACAAGAAATGTGAAGAGTTTCTTCTTCAGGATACCCTCTTTGTCAGGATCTTGGAAGGTGGGGTTATTTTTACAGACAGGTGGAGGAGATTATATGGCAACTTGATGGCTTTTTAAGAAACTGATGCAGATAGGCTTTTTTCCCCTGGCTTTTTGTTTTAAAAATGCAGTTTTCCACCTATGAAGCATCATCTTGGTTCTGTATAAAAGCTCATAGCAGCCTTTATTTTTTCTTTATAGCCCTTGACACCATTTGCAATTACATTTTTATTTTCTTTATTACTAGTTCATACATAACCCTTTTCCCCACTGGCCTATAAGAGGTCCCTTAAGGATATGAACCATCACTCTTGTAACCCTAAGGTTTGGCTTGATGCATGTCACACATAGACCCTTAGTAACAATTTCCTGCATAAGGGAGTGCATATATATTAGAACTTGAGCTCTATGTTTGACTATTGCCTTCAAAACAGAACTATTTCTTTAGATGCTCTCTCCTGTTTTCTTGTAAGTTCACCATATACTGTTCATCGTACTGAGATTTGCCTTTATTTTTAAAATTTTTTTAATGTTTGTTTTTGAGAGACAATGAGAAATAGAGCATGAATGGGGGAGGAGCAGAGTGAGAGGGAGACACAAAATCCAAAGCAGGCCCCAGGCTCTGAGCTGTCAGCACAGATCCTGACGTGGGCCTCAAGCTCACGAACCGAACCGTAAGATCATGACCTGAGCTGAAGTCAGATGATTAACTGAGCCACCCACATGCCCCTTGCCTTGAAAACGTACCTAAAACAACCTTTATTAGTTCTGGGTATTTTATAATTTGATCCTTCACAATATTATTATTTCACAGGTCCCCACCCCCAACTCCCAGCAGGTCTTAATTTTATCCTGGGTGTTGGTAACAACCTGGTTTGTGTCCTCTGTCTCAAAATTCATTTCTACATGCAATAAATATTCATTAAGCCCCTGTTCTGTCTCAGGCACTGTGTGAGGGCTGGAGATACAGAGCTCAATCTGATTCTGTTCTGGTTTCCTAGGAGGTACTTGGGGATCAGAGAAGGCAGACAGTGCACGCATTACCATGTGGTCAGCTCTGTAGGGGTAGGGAAATGGACAAGGTGCTAGTGGAGATGTGTGAGGGTGTACAGTGACTTCCCAGGGAACGGCTATTTCATTCTTTGCAAAAAATCTGACTCACTTGTTAATGTTTGTATTTACGTTTATGTATGCGTGTATATTTACATACTTTAGTTTCTGAAATTATGCATGTCGTATTAAAGATAATCGTAAAAGAGGGGCGCCTGAGTGGCTCAGTCGGTTGGACGTCCGACTTCGGCTCAGGTCACGATCTCACGGGCCGTGAGTTCGAGCCCCGCGTCGGGCTCTGTGCTGACAGCTCAGAGCCTGGAGCCTGTTTCGGATTCTGTGTCTCCCTCTCTCTGACCCTCCCCCGTTCATGCTCTGTCTCTCTCTGTCTCAAAAATAAATAGACGTTAAAAAAATAAATAAATAAATAAATAAAGATAATTGTAAAAGAAATAGGAGACAAGAATCCTACACTCAAGCATCAGGGACAAAGCATCAGGGATGTTGAGTAAAATAACTGGTGTGAGGATTAATCAGGGAAGGCCACATGGTGGTACTTAATGTCTCTAAGAACAGGTGGCACAAGTGACTTCTCAGTGGCAAGGAGAAGCAGCACTGCTAATGGAAGTGGTACCCTGAGCAAAGGCATGAGGAGTTGGTAAGCAACACAGGAAGTAGCAGATTACCTGGGTTACTGGAAAAGGATGCAGATACAAAAAGGGCCCAAGTGGGGATGGGGGATGCTTCAAGTCTGGAAATCAGAATTATGGAAATGAGGTAGACAGGAAGACTCTAAGAAGGGAGGTTGGGTATTGAACAGGCTGACCCCAGGATTGGGAAGGATGGGTGAAGGGCTGAAGGATGGGGAACTGGAATGAAGAAGGAAAAACCACCAGGGAATGCCTTTCTGTCTCTGCGAGGCCACAGAGAAGGTAAGGGTCCATAGATACCTTCTGCAGAAGAGCCTGCCTGGCTCAGTAGGCACTAGTTGATGGACCTGGAGCTTTTGATAAGTTGAGAAAGCGGGAGTTGAGAGGTTAAGACAGTATAGATGATCCACCATCTGAAACTGAGGTGAAGAGATGAGATAAGGAGCCCATGGCAACTTCAGGGGTTTGTAGGATTCAGGGGGTGGGGGGATTGTTAAAGTCAGGAGGGAGATTTCAGTATGAGAGACAGAGGATGAGCAATGGAGTGATGTCTTCAAGGAAGCAGCAGAGAGGGCTCCTATGGGTTGGGAGGAGACTTGGACTCTGTACTCAGGGCCTCAAATTCAAGTTCTTCCAGACCTATTGATGCGGTTTTGGAATGGTGGGGGTGGGGGTGTCCAGAGCTGATGGCCAAGAGAGAATTCTTGGGACATCTTTGGTGCAGAAAGGTGATTTTATTAAAGCATGGGGACAGGACCTATGGGCAGAAAGAGTTGCACTGGGTTTATAAGGAGTGACTGGTTATATACAGTGGAGTTGGGGGGAGGTAAAGGCAAAAGGGAGACCTTCAAAAGGACTTTCATATGCTAAAGAGGACTCCTAAAATATGGGAGGCCTAGCTATTGTCAAGCTAAGGTTGTTTTTTTCCACCTAGTAAAGCATTAACTTTAAGACAGTAGGGAGTTCCTGGAGAAAGGTTATACTCTGCCAGTCTCAAGTATTTGTCAATGAGCTGCAGGTTATAAGGAAATTTAATTTTACCTACCATTTCCTTCTTGCCTTTGTTGCCCACATGACTATGGAGGGAAGGGTGATGTTGGGGCTTTAGGAAACTGAGTCTGTAGGTTTCTGGAGATTAGGCTACTGGTAAGATTGCCTTTTTCTATAATTTACTGAGATATTTGTAAACTGATGGAGACTGAAGTCCTGCATGACTGATCTCTATCAGTTTACCATTGGTTTGCTCTTTCCTTCGTTCTTGGGCAGCCAGGAGTGCCTGAGTGCCCTGGGTGGGTGAGGGGGGGGAGCAAGGGTGTTTGTGGGGTGTCAGCTTGCCTTACGTTCCTTCATCACTCATCACTATCACCCGCAGAGTGTAAAATCCAAAATTCGATTTCCGTTTCAAGTTCTAGAATGGAGCTTTACACGGTGCAGTGTGCAAGAGGACAAAGAATAAATATTATTAGGAGGGTTGTCAGTGCCCATGACAGTGACCTGAAAGAAAAAAGCTCTTTGAGAAGAAATCACTTTTCAGAGTAAATACGAGCTGTCTTGCTGTAAGTGGTAGCATCTCAGCCGTAATATATTACATGCCTTGTTGGAAGTAAATGAATAATGCACAAGCCTTTTGGGTCTTGAGCAACGTAAAATAGCCAGGACACACTGAGCAAGAGATGCATAATCTTGACCTTAAATATTACTATTTCTGCTGTTTCAGCAGTCACTGATTCTAACTATTACAGAGCAAAATCTCAAAAATACTGTATATGAGAAAATCAGGCAGAACACAAACCAGGATAACTTTTCCTTATCAGGATGAAATTATCCCAGAGAGAACGTGGCTGCCATTCTAAGCTGTGGACATTCCGTATTTGTTTCTTTGTTTGGGCTGTCCGTCATAGCCTAAAATCATTGAGGCCGCTTTACAAGGGTGAATGAATGAGACCATTCATAGGTTAATTTTCAGCCACTTCCCATCAGGAAGCATATTTTGAAGTAGGCATCAATCTGGCTTGTTAAAGCTGTAGATGCTCCAATGCACTATTGTTTGCAAAAATAAGTCAATGAATTAAAAAGTGTGAGAAGGAGTAAGACTGAGAGGTTCATTTGGCTTTTCCTTCTCATAGTCTTCCTCTACTTTGAGCTGATGACTCTGCAGAGAAGTGCTGACTTTATGTGTTCAGAGCCTGCCTCTTCAGATGTAGAGCAGGCTCTAGGCTGTTGCTGGTGAGGACCCCATGCCCTGGCCCCACTCTAGGACAGGGCTTCCTTGGCCCCTCCCTGCCCAGGTACAGGCAGCTAGCAATCCTGCTTTCTGCTCACTTCTCTGCAGTAACTCTTGTTGAGCCCAATTTCAGCCTCTGGCTCTGTTGTCTGCCTTGATTTAGATAACAATACTGTAAGAGGCTTAGTTGACCCTCTGGGATTTTTTCCTCTGGTTGCCCAGCCCTGGGTTATCTGTCCAAGCCTTTGGCTAATGTGTGTATTCTGTTTTTTTTTTTTTTTCTTCACCTTTCCCTCTTCTTCTTGCCTGTAATGTGGACATGATTTCTGAGAGTCCAGCAGACATCTTGCGTACATGAGGGCAAATCCCTATGTTAGATAAGTCTCTGTGGAAAGATAGGAGTCTGGGCCTTTCATGAGTCCCAACCTAGGACTGCCTACACCTGGGCTTCTTTTTATGAGAAAATTAAACCTCTAAAGTAGGATTTCTGATAACATGCGGTCGAGTGCAGTCTAACTATAATCTTGCAGTGGTCCCCAAAACTTTTTTGATCATGATGTCTAGCAGTAAAAAAAAAAAAAAAAGAAAATGTATTTCTATATATTGATGTGTATTCTTAATTTATAAACTACCTACATGTGCTAGTATATTAGACATAGAGACAAAGAGATAAGTTAAAGGCAAAAAACATTTTATTTTTTTTTATTTTATTATTTTAAAAAAAAAATTTTTTTTTTCAACGTTTATTTATTTTTGGGACAGAGACAGACAGAGCATGAACGGGGGAGGGGCAGAGAGAGAGGGAGACACAGAATCAGAAACAGGCTCCAGGCTCTGAGCCATCAGCCCAGAGCCTGACGCGGGGCTCGAACTCACGGACCGCGAGATCGTGACCTGGCTGAAGTCGGACGCTTAACCGACTGCGCCACCCAGGCGCCCCAAAAGGCAAAAAACATTTTAAAATAATTTCATATTCTATTCTGTTTATTAATGGTACGAAATCTTTTTTACTCTCAATACTGAGCAAAATAGAGGAGCAGTGTGACTATGATTAATATGCTTTCAATTTTGTTTTCAAATTTTTTGAAAATCTTAGCCTAGCACTTTTGTGATGGAATGATCTGGAGGTCTGTCCTCAAGAGTAGCTTAGCTCGCTGCCTGCCTTTATTGGCTGTCAAATCTGAGAAAGATGTCTCACAAAGATACATATTTTCAAAAGGCATAAGTAGAGCATTGGTTGAGCTTATTAAATATAGATACTCATTGTTCAATTCCATCTGTCAATAATGCAAAGTTGTTTTTTTAAATTATTAAATTTGGCCAGTAAACCTCACTCTTCCCTGATGACTTTCCATGCAGGCTAATTGTGGGAGCAATGCTTTTTATACTTTCAACAACTGGTTTCAAAACCCACAGACAGGAATTCCTCATGTGGAAGATTTTTAGATAGATTGGGAAATGCAGTTTCCAATTTAATGTGTGTAGATATGAGAGTTTACTCATATATGACACACATCATTTTCAGCAAAAAAGCATGTGAGCCATACTTGTTCTCATCTGGTGTTACAACCGTCCATCTAATTTCATTACCACTTCACCTTTTTTTTTTTTTGTAATGTTTATTTATTTTTGAGAGACAGAGCATGAGTGGGGGAGGAGCAAAGAGAGAAGGAGACACAGAATCCGAAGCAGGCTCCAGGCTCTGAGCTGTCAGCACACAGCCCAATGCGGGGCTCAAACCCACAAACCGTAAGATCATGACCTGAGCCGAAGTCAGACACTTAACCGACTGAGCCACCCAGGTGCCCCTACCACTTTACCTTCTTTATCACTTCTCATTAACCCACAAACTACAATCCTCCCATCAACTGTTTCCACAAACCTTCAGGCCTTTTTCAAACTACAGTGCCAAATTTTTTCCCTATATTTGTGTATTTCTTAGCCCTTTAACACATGTAAAGCTTCTGTGCTTCCGTTTTTATTAAATTTCTATCCTTTAAAAAACAAATCTGCCACTGATGAGTTTTTGAGTGTTTGGGGCATTTTCTGAATAAGCCCTGTGGGTTTTATTGCAATTTTGCATGCTATAGTGCTGTGATTCTTAGGAATGTATATGTCACGTTACAGCAGAAGTGACCATACACTGATGACCTCCAGGAGCTGGTTGTACCATCCTGGCTTTAGCAGCTTTGCTTAATGGTTTGCTGGCGAATGATTCAAGTGAGATTCCATCACTGCAACTTCCTTCCTAGTCTCCTTCCTAATGCAAGAAGTATTTACAGTGATTCTAATTTAATTGGTCCGGGAAGGGACCTGACTCGAGGCATTTTTAAAACGTACTCCGTTAATTCTAATGTGTAGTTAGGGTTGAGCATCACCGCTTCAGTACTTCATGCAAAGTAACTCTTTGTGTATTTTATCCTTGAAACAGACTTTAATTACCGTAAGCTGAGACATGTTGAAACCCTAGTACTTGTATCCAACTGTGTAGCCAACCTCCCACATTGTATAATTTGTCCTAATACAAGTCTATTCAAATATGCAGAAATATTTTTAATGTACCTTCCAACAATATTTTCTGGGTTGAAGCAAGTATAATATTAAGCAACGCTGAAAAAATTGTAATTGTTGACTCCCTGCTTAAGATGCTTGGTTTTTAAATGTCTTGTTAATTGTGATGACCTGACACTCGCATTAGCTAATATATCAAGAATCAACAGGCACTTACAGTGCAGTTAATCTTTATCCATAGCGGGTATAGATCCATATTTCTGTTAACAAGAAAACAAATTCCTGTGGTCAGATCTGATTAAATTGTCATTGATTACAGCTTGTAATGTGGCTGATGAAGAAATCAGACTAGAAACGGCAGCCCATGTTTAAGTCATTTGTTTGTGCTTGCGTTATTACTGCTATTGCCAGGCTGTGGTTTCTTCGCTGGAATCTCTTTAAGCCACTTGTCCATGTCGTGAAGCTTGTCTTAAAACTATGTAGCATCATCTTCACATATTGTTCACCCGGTATTCACAGACTGCATTGTCACAACGTGCTAAAAGGAGCTTCACACTCTTGGGAATCCCCTGTATATACTGTGTCATCCACAAGGTGAAAAATACAGATCATCAAGTGAGGGAGTCTATGTCAACCCATACATTTAATATTATAGGTGCTATAGTAGATTGCCTTGTGTGCCTTTCTTTGGAGACCACAGGGCTACAACTAAACTTTAGGCTCCTATGAAGAGATAGGAGGGCTTCTACATACCATTCCAGCCATAGTCTGGGTCAATCCCGAGTTCACATTTGATGCTCCAGCATCAGTGAATGGTTTGGTCCCCTGCATACACCATGCTATTTTGCTGTCATGTCTTTATGTATGCTTGCTCTCTTCTTCACTTGGCTGATTCCAGCAAATACTAGAAGATACTGTTTCATGTATGACTGCCTCCCAAAAACCTTTGCTGACTGTCCCTCCTCCTTGATTTCACTTTGTACACATAACACCTGAAGGATAGTTCTATCACAATGTGTACACGTTTTTTTTTTGGAATTTTTTGTTGTTACTTCCCCAAGAGACCATGAGCTCCTGGATCTGAGGAATTGAATGTCAAGAATATAAATGGTTGGAGACTTTACCATGCTTACAAACCACAGCTTCATGGATGCTGATAGAGATTCTGGGTTAGAGATAGAGAACTCCATTATAGCATGGCAGGCAGCATGAACATCCTGTTTGCATGAGTTTGCCTGTCCCCAAATCCTATGGGGGTGATGCGGAGCGCCTCAGGTAGATGCTGCACACACAGTGGGCTCATGTCACAGCCAGTACTCTGAGCTTGGGAAAACCTCCAGTCTTCTAAGGGTTCACTAACAAACCTGTGCCACCTTTGCCCCCAGTGGAGACATCATATCCCGGTTGGGAAACAAACCTGCCCTCTGCGTAGGGGGGAGATGCTCTCCCCATCTTCCAAGACCATTTGCTATACAAACATTCTCAAAAGGATCCTCAACAAAGCTGTCAACACCTCATTCTAAGGCATGCAGAAATGCAAGAGACCCATGAAGAATTATCCCCCCCCAAACACCCATTAATCTTTGTTCTTTCTGGCAGCTAGCACAGGGTTGGAAACATAATGGATATTCAGTAAATATTTGTTGATGGATGATTGAGAGCAGCTGGAAATTGAAAAAAGGAAGGGTGGGGCAGAGGTTTGCTTTCAAAAATCTTTGAACAGAGATCAATTACTTTATATCTATCTATCTATCTATCTATCTATCTATCTATCTATCTATCATGGAAATCATCCTGAGACACTCTCTCTACCTTGCTAGGTGCATCTGAATGCTCTGTTGTGCCCTCCACCTTTGGCAAATTCTCAGCCTTCATTCAGCTGCTTTGTGGGAGTGGGCACAAGGAAAAAACCAAACTTCTAGGCAGTCTGGGAAATACTGTTATTTCCCGTCCAATGGATATGTTAAAGCTAAATACTGAATGCTCATGCCTACTCTAAAGGACAATTAACAGATTCATTAAACTTCTGTTTACCCTTATATCACACTAAATCTCAATAATTTATATAATATGGCCTTTTTCCTTGGCTCAGTGATATTAGCCTAATAAAGTGTTTGCTGAATCTGACTCGTGGTGTAAAATGTTGGGAAATTCGAACATGCTTGTAGAGATGAAAACACACTTTTATTTATTATGAGTAAAAACCACTTACTAATGTACTTTAGGCTATATTGAAGTAATAGGGCTCATGGAGTTCAAACAAAAGCAACTGTACTCTTACCCCTCGCCCCCTTTCCCGTCTGATTTGTGAGGTGAGTTCTTCCTTGCTTTTTTGATAAATCCAAGAGTAGTTCCACAATTTAGTCACTGTTGTAAAACAAAACATCCTCAGTTACTTTGAATAGGAAAAAAACTATCACGTTGTACATGCCCTTGTAAATGTGACAAAATGTCATGTCCTTATAAAACTTCATGTCAATTCATTGAAAGTTAAAGCATTCCACTACCACGACCTTCAGGGCTACTCCATGCGGGAGGTTGCTTTGGAAAAGAAGGAGCCAGTCAGCTTTTCTGTGAACTCTGCCATGTCCTAGTGCAGCCTGTGACTTTCCAGGGTTAAGGTGGCAGTGGGGAGAGAAAGCATCAGGAAAGGTTTCACTTGAAAGGCACTGATGTAAAAGACTATTGACTTCCTCTGAGTGTGGTACGTGTTTAAAGCCTTTATGGGATACTAGGAATTATTTGCAGATTGTCCTCCTTCCTAAATATCTCTCATGTGCAATTACTTTGCGTCTCCAGTAGACTTCCACATCCTGAAGACCAACTCTGGCCTCATTTTGCGAAGGTCCCCTAACAGGTCCAGGCTGACCCTGGGGATGGATCTAAGACAATGCGGGTCAGGTCTCCTTTGGCTGTTAATAGGTAGAATGCATTTACTTCCCAAACTCAGCTCTCCAGTCTGCAACCATCTTTGTCCTCAGTGGCCACCAGACCATAGTGCTTCCAGGCACTAGAATATATCCCAAACTTGGGTAGGTTCTCCTGGAAGGCACTTTCATTTGACTTGAAGCCTTACTGACACCTTCCTTCACTGAAATATTCGTTTCAGTTGGTAACTCAGCCAGTCCAACTTTAACACCTTAATCACATCAAATGAGTTAGGGGCAAAGAGTTACAAATTTGATTTTCCCATTTCCTTTGGAATACAGGAGTGCTAGCCACCTAGTCTTTTGTTCTCAGCCTTTTGGGGCCTCAGCCAAATCTGAGATAAAGAATCCTATTTAAAAAATTTAGCTTTGAAAGGCAAAATACAAAATGCATTGCAGGGGTGCCTACGTGGCTCAGCCGGTTAAGTGTCCGACTCTTGATACCTGCTCAGGTTGTGATCTCATGATTGTGTGATCGAGCCCCACTTCAAACCCTGCATCAGGTGTGGTTCTCCCTCCTCCTCTCTCTCTTCCCTTCCCCCACGCGCACACGTGCCCTCTCTCTATCTCAAAATAAATAAATAAACTTAAAAAAAAAAAAAATATATATATATATATATATATATATATATATATATACTGCAATCTATGTTTGTCAATTCAATTATTTTTGTTGGATTACAGTCAGACTTGGAAAAAATTCTATCTCCACAGATCAACATTGAAAAGAAAGATGTATAATGGGAAAGAAATATAATTTTATGGACTGTGGTTCATAAATTTATTAAATCAAACATATATAATTACTTATGTATGAAATTAATATAATCCATAACAGATATCCTCTGGTCCCAATTTTATGTATGCCTCTCAAGTAGGAATGAGTTCAGTAAACAAAATGAAAGGCATTATACATTGTTTATCTTTGTTTTGTGCTCTTTCTTTTCTGGGTCTTCATAATGTAATTTGGGAAAGTACCAAATAACATAGAATTCATAATATTCCCTTTAATTGTAAAAATCAGGAGGAATCAGGGGCGCCTGGGTGGCTCAGTCGGTTGAGCATCCGACTTCGGCCCAGGTCATGATCTCACGTCCGTGAGTTCGAGCCCCGCGTCGGGCTCTGTGCTGACAGCTTGGAGCCTGGAGCCTGTTTCAAATTCTGTGTCTCCTTCTCTCTCTGACCCTCCCGCATTCATGCTCTGTCTCTCTCTGTCTCAAAAATAAATAAACATTAAAAAAAAATTTTTTTTTAAATTAAAAAAAAAAATCAGGAGGAATCATCTAGGAAACCTAACTGATGAAGAATAAAGTCTTCTATAGAAGAAACTTTTTGGTTAATTGAGGTGTAATTGACATGCAACATTATATTAGTTTCAGGTGTACAACATAATGATTCATTATTTGTATATATTATGAAGTGATCACCACAATAAGTTAATGGTCATCACTACACATAGTTACAGAATTTTTTTTTCTTAAAGTGATGAGAACTTTAAAGATCTACTCTCTTAGTGACTTTCAGAGATTCAGTACGGTATTATTAACTACAATCACCATGCCATACATTATATCCCCATGACTTATTTTATAATTGGAAGTGTAGGTGCCTTTTGAAAGTTCCTAATTGGAAGTTAATTGTGCCTTTTGACTCCTTTTATCCATTTGGCCTACCCCCCACCCCCCACCCCCCAATCTCTGGCAACCATAAATCTGTTCTCTGTATCTATGAGCTTGGTTTTTTTTTTGTTTTTTAGATTCCACATATAAGTATTCCACATACAGTATTGATCTTTCTCTGTCTGACTTATTTCACTTAGCATAATGCCCTCAAGGTCTATCCAGATTGTTGCAAATGGTGACGATTTTGGGGGTTTTTTTTGTTTTTTTTTTTTTACAACTGAGTAATAGTCATTGTACATGTATACCGCATTTTCCTTATCTAGTCATCCTTCAGTGGGCCTTAGATTGTTTCCATATCTTGGCTTTTTTTTTTTTTTTTTTTTTTTTGAGATGGAAGAGAGGGGCAGAGGGAGAGGAAAAGAGAATCTTAAGCAGGTTCCACACCAAGCATGGAGCACAATATGGGGCTTTATGCCCTGACTGCAAGATCATGACCTGAGCTGAAATCAAGAGTCAGACACTTAACCAACTGAGCCATCCAGGCACCCCTAGCTTTCTTTAGAGAAATAACCAGAAATGGAATTACTATATCATATAGTAGTTACAGGTTTTGATTTTTTGAAGAACCTCCGTATTGATTTCAATAATAGCTGCACCAATTTACATTCCCTCTAACAGTGCACAAATGTTCTCTTTTCTCCACATTGCCAATATTTGTTATCTCTTGTCTTATCATCTTTTTTGATAGTCATTCTGACAGGTGTGAGATGATATCTCATTGTGATTTTGATTTGCATTTCCCTGATGATTAGTGATGGAAAAACTTTTTTGATAATAATTTTAGGTCAAACTTATTTGTTTTGTTATAATCCAGGTTTATGACCCTATGTAGGCCTTCCAGGAAAGGCTCACTTGTGATTGTAATTAATTTGAGCATTAGTGATTTTGAATCTAAGCTGTTATTTGATCCTAATGTTTCATTCTTTGATAAAAATGAGGCCTTATTGGGAGGCAGGGGGGAGGCCATGTCAGTGGTTCAGTCCCAATCAGGATGTTCAGATTAGAGACTTGGCCAGACATAGCTAGGTTCTTTGGCGTTCCAGGCTGGTGACCTCCCTGTCTTCCCCTACCTTGCTTAAGTCTATAAGCCTGTGTGACAGAAACTATTTTGGACTTTGGCAGTGAAGCAATGAACAAAGAAAAGTCCCTGCTCTTATAGAATTTATATTCTAGTGGAGGTGGGGGGAGTACAATAAATAATGTCACAATGTGTAAGTATCAAAAAGAAAAATGTCCGGAATAAAGAGACAGAGACTAGGGCTTGGGGGTGCCATTATAGGCAAGATTGTTAGGAAAGACCTCCCTCTGGACGGGACCTTTGAACAGATGACACTGTCCGTGAAGATATATCATACTACTTAAAGATAGATTGTGATGAATTCAAGTCTTCTATAATTAGAGAAAATTCCACTATTAGTGTTCTTCCCATACTATTCCATGGGATATCTCAGTAATTCATGGATAACACATGAAAAAAAAGTATCCCATAATCAAATAGGTTTGGAGTCAGACAGTGTTTAGCAAACTTCTGAGACATGTTAACATACTATTCCATCTTATGCAGCATTTGCTAAGTGTATGTGAATATGGAAACATCTCACGACTCACTTATGTCCCAAGACATCCAGTTGGGGCAATGGTGCCTAGTATAGCACATCATGGACAATTAAGTTTTTGAAGCAACTGGTAAAGCAGAATGAAATCTGCAAAAAAAAAAAAAAAAAAAAAAAGAGGGGCTCTTTTTTCTCACTGGCTCCATTTTCTGACTAGTAAAAATAAAATCATGGAAAATGTAAGGATTGATTAATTAAAACCCAGGTAAACAGAATTGTGACCTTTTCAGAGGCAGGGGCTAGAACATTTCTAGTCAAAGTGTGGTCTACGGCCTAGCATTACCTGGGAGCTTGTTTGAAATACAGAATTTCAGGCCAAGTCAAAGACCTCCTGGATCCCAATCTGTACCAGGCTAGTAAAATATGTGGCACTAGGCTGCATAGGAGTGGAATATGACTTCCCATATGTCATTTTACTCCTGGGGATACAATTCAAATCTATCTGAATCTGAGCTGTAGGAGCATCAGAGTTTGCCTTTGCTTCAATGACTGGTAGAAAGAAACCCTTAATCCAAACTCTGGTTGTTAATGCACCTTCTTGACACTTAATGTTTATATGTAATTTCAGAGGAAATACGCATTTGGAATTCAGTCATGCACTTCAAACTTATGTATTTAACATCTGAGATTTTCCTTAGTTTCCATTTTCTTTTTTTTTTTTTTTTTAATTTTTTTTTTTCAACGTTTATTTATTTTTGGGACAGAGAGAGACAGAGCATGAACGGGGGAGGGGCAGAGAGAGAGGGAGACACAGAATCGGAAACAGGCTCCAGGCTCTGAGCCATCAGCCCAGAGCCTGACGCGGGGCTCGAACTCATGAACCACGAGATCGTGACCTGGCTGAAGTCGGACGCTTAACCGACTGCGCCACCCAGGCGCCCCCTTAGTTTCCATTTTCAATATTTAAGCAGCTACACCAGGAAGGAGGCTTCTGGATTGTCCATGAATTTCACCCCTGGGGAAGCTTCAGAGATTTTGCCCTCCCAATATCTAACCATAATCTAAACCAAAATCTCACTTGCTAAAATGGCAACTAATTTTAATTGTATTAACAAATCTTTTTTCCTTTCCCCAGAATGACGTCACAATCTTGCTTAAGCCAGAGGCAGGCCAGGTACCATCATTTTGCATGTCTCAGTGTAACAATAAAATGGAGATAGCCCTTTATAAAAGATTGCTTTTACAAAGAGGAGAGATAGAGTTGGGAATTTACAGGTGACATTTAATTCTTTCAGCTTTCACCACTTAAAAAAAAAAACCCACACAAAAAATCCACCACCCCTTTGATGAAACTGATAAAGACAACAACCTGTCATTTACTCTGGGATAAGCACACAGGCCAGGCAGAAAATAGCTGTCTGTCTAGATGAAATCACAAGGAAAGGATGCCTTCCTTCTCATTTGACTAAAAACAGCTGGTGCTAGGACACCTGTAATCAGAGCCCCCTGAAGCTGTGATTCTCGCTGGCTCTCCTGATGGCCTGATGAGGGGAGAGCAGAGTCGATTCTGTACAAGACACTGAGCTGTGTGTGACTCACCTCTTCTCCCAAGGAGTGTACAATTGAGTAAATGCCTGTACACGCAAATAATTCAATCCGGATGTGAATCGTTTCCAGACCTGTCAGTAGTAAGTTTTCATCCTCCAGGAAGGGAATGAGTATCGTAGAGAATGGATGGCCTATTTCCCTCAAAGGCCAGGTCTCCACAGTCAAAGCAAAGAATTAGGGCAACTATCCAGATAATTCAGGCCACCCAAATCTACGTTGGCCTGAATTATTCAAGTTAAAAAGCAACCTTCTTTGCAAGATCTGGTCTCACATATATTTCAGGGGGGTTGAGATCCTCCAGTATTTTCTTAATTTGGGAAGTTGGCATCATTTTCTGCCTCAGCCAAGAGAGGTAAGAGTATTAATGTAATCCACTTACATCTCTCCTGTGACTCTCTTTGCCTGGGTACATTACAGTTTGCTTTCCATTCTAAAAAAATTTTTTTTTCATCTTTATTTATTTTTGAGAGAGACAGACAGAGTGTGAGCAGGGGAGGAGCTGAGGGGAGGGAGACAGAGAATCAGAAGCAGGCTCCAGGCCCTGAGCTGTCAGCACAGAGCCCGACGCAGGGCCAAACTCACGAACCGTGAGATCATCACCTAAGCCCAAGTTGGATGCTTAACCGACTGAACCACCCAGGCGCCCCAGTTTGCTTTCCATTCTAAACAGCACTTTCCTTTCCTGCGCTGCACTGTGACCTGAGGGAGAAACAGTAGTAAGTAGCAAAGGAGGCAGTAATCAGGTGGGTGGTTTAGGACTCTTGACTTGGAAGTTCAGAAATCGGAGGCCCCAGTATTCTATTGTCTGTATGTGATAAAGACTCTGTTTCCACACCGAGGACTTTATTTATTATTTATTTATTTTAACAATTATTTATTTGCACATTATCCAGAATAGTTTTGGGTTTACAGAAAAATTGTGAAGATAGCCCAGAGTTCCCATATGCCCCCCATCCAGTTTCCTCTCTCATTAACATCTTACCTTAAGAGGGTACAGTTGTTAAAATTAATGAATTAATATTGATATACTATAATTAAAGTCCATAATTCATATTTGCTCGGTTTTCCCCTAGTGTCATTTTTTTAGATCCCATCTAGGATGTCACATTATATTTACTTGTCACATCTCCTTAGGCTCCTCTTGGCTGTCAGACTTCCCTTGTTTTTGATGACCCTGACAATTTTGAGGAGTGCTGGTCAGATATTTTGTAGAATGCCCTCAGTTGGAATTTGTCTGATGTGTTGCTCCCGATTCTTCTGGGGTTATGGATCTCTGGGATGAATACCATTGAGTACCGTGCCATTCTCAGCATATCAATCAGGAATGCAAGATACTGACATGACTTATCATTGGCCATGTTCATGTTGATTACCTGAGGTGGTATTTGCTGGGTTTCTCTACTGTAAAGGTACTGATATAAACTGTTAATGCCGGGGCGCCTGGGTGGCGCAGTCGGTTGAGCGTCCGGCTTCAGCCAGGTCATGATCTCGCGGTCCGTGAGTTCGAGCCCCGCGTCAGGCTCTGGGCTGATGGCTCAGAGCCTGGAGCCTGTTTCCGATTCTGTGTCTCCCTCTCTCTCTGCCCCTCCCCCATTCATGCTCTGTCTCTCTCTGTCCCAAAAATAAATAAACGTTAAAAAAAAAAAAATTAAAAAAAAAAAATAAACTGTTAATGCCACACTTATTATAAATCTATATTCATTTATATATAAATACAAATATATTTTAAAAAATACTGGCCCTTAAAGTAATTTGTTTTAAAAAGAATTACAGAACACTCATCTGTATAGCAAATTCTAGAGTCTGAAGAAATCACTGAGGGCATAAAAGATTATTCATATCCCAGGTTCAAAAAGTGTTTTAATAAATGTCTGGTATGAGCAGAGGTAATCAGAATTATTATAAAAAGCAAGTAAGAACTAGAAAGCCATCCCCTGGCAAAACTGGGTGGGAGGTGAATTTCCTCCTAGAAATTCAACCGTTTTTCAGGTGCCAATTCTCAGCCATTCTCTTTTCAAATATTTTTCTGCCTTATTCTCTCTTTCTTCCCCTTCTTGGATTCTACTTACCTGTATGTTAATTATTTGATGTTGTCCCACAGATCTTGGATCCTCTGTTCTTTTTTCCCCCCTACTCTTTGTATGTTTCCATAAATTCTTTTTTTTATAGTGCCTGTTTTTAGAATTAAAAAAAAATTCTATTTGCTTATCTGTAGTTTGCTTTCTTTTCTCAGATGTATTCAGTAACCTGATAAGCTTGGTGAAGGAACTTTTTTACATCTTTTAATTTATTTCTAGTATTCACATTAGAATTTTTTTTTTATGTTTTCTGTATCTCTTTTTATTTTTTCTATTTCTCTGTTCATTTTTTTTAACCTTTTATACTGGGCTGATATTACACTATATGCAACTAACTGGAATTTAAAAACTTAAAAAAGAAAAAAAAACCTTTTCTACTGGACCTTTTATCATGCAAATCAGTTAAAGTCACTGAATGGTATTTTTGACATCTGTAGAGGCTCTGAGTCTGATTCTGTTGATTGCTTTATCTCTTGACAATTAAGAAAATGTATTTTAAATTGTCTTTTTGTGTTTCCTACAAATTTTGAATAAATGTCAAACATCATGTGCAGAAGAGCAATAGAGAATTAGGTAAACAGTATTTATGCCTAGAAGTAGGCATGCCCTTCTTCTGTAAGGCTATTTGTGTCAGGGGATGAGTTGGTTGAATTAATCTTGGGTTTTGGTTTTTCTTTTTTAATTTTTTAAATGTTTATTCATTTTTTAGAGACGGAGAGAGACCAAGGACGAGTGGGGGAGGGGCAGAGAGAGAGAGGGAGACACAGAATCTGAAGCAGGCTCCAGGCTCTGAGGTGTCAGCACAGGGCCCAACGTGGGGCTCAGACTCATGAACTGTGAAATCATGACCTGAGCTGAAGTCGATGCTCAACTGACTGAGCCACCCAAGTGCCCCAGGTTTTGTTGTTTCTATAGTTATTTTCACTGCCTCACACAATCTTCAAATTCCTCTCACAGTGGGTTACTGCTATTTTGTGCTTACTGTGGTCATGTAGTGCCAAAGGGTTTTTCTTATTTTTCCTGCCTCACTCTCAGCTTGTAGTAGGCCCTACATATCTATTCCACAGAAGGAGTCAGTCTCTCTCTCTCTCTCTCTCTCTCTGCTTTTGTTTCTCCCCTACCTGTAGATTTATTCTGCTTATTACTTGGTGCAAGGCTTGTGGAGGTGGGAATTCTCCTGGTCCAGCTTTAGTTTTAGACAAGTCTTCTGTGTTTAGAGCTTGAAGGTAAGGCCTTCTCATTGCTCTTGTCTCTCTCCCCCTTTGGCTGTCAGACTCTGTCATGTTATCTCTGGAAGCTCTTGAGAAGTGTAGATTCCTCACCCACCCACTCCGTACCCTGCCCAGTGAGACCAGATGTCTGCTCAGGATCCTGGCTCCAACAGGTTTTCCTTATAAGAGGGCTCTTATATCTACCTTTCTAGAAGCAGTAGATATCTTCTTGAGTCTTGGCAGTGAGAAGATTTCTTATCCCTTCCTCCAGTGGCTCAAAATACCTGCTTTGTAGGAGAGAAGAGTCTGTCGAAGTGTGGGTTATTTCATGTCTGTCCCGGGTTATTTCATGTCTGTCCCGGGTTATTTCATGTCTGTTCCCAACTGGCAGCTGATCATTACCTGAAAGTCTATGCTACTCAAATGGGGCTTTCCTGCTCTCTTGCCCTTTACAAATCTTTCTTGTGAGCACCAAATAAGGTCCATGGAGAAGAATATGAACTCTCTGTATTTGGGATTCCTAGTTATTCTAAACTTATGCACTAGCCCACATTTAGCCTCTACAAATTTGTTAGAACTTTAGCTGATGTTTTATGGTGACTATCTATTCCCTCTATGCTCTGGCAAAGGTGAGAGAGTTTGTGTGTCCCATATCTTCTTGGGGAAGATGTCTCTGAAATTTAGTTCACTGGTTGCCTTATAACCTCATCTCTCTGATGGCCTTGAGAAAATTGATGATTTTGTAGTTTATCCAAATTTTCCTCAGTGTTAGAATGGGAGTGATGTTCTCTTGAAGTTGTCTTCTGAAGAAGAAGGAGAATTTCTTCCTTCATGGTTATTATGATGAGTGAAACTTGATGAGTGTGGCTCAGCGGCTTATTCTCATTCCATAGGTATTTTTTTTCATTCACACTGAGTGTACCATTGCCGGCCTGGTCTCTGAGTGGCAGTTTGAAAGAATTTTAAATACTTTTTTTCTTTTTCTTTTTTCAAGTTTATCTATTTGTTTTTGAGAAAGAGAGAGCACATGAGCAGGAGAAGGGTAGAGAGAGAAAGTGAGAGAGAATCCCAAGCAGGATCCACTGTCAGTGGAGAGCCTCACTCTGACACAGGGCTTAGTCTCGCTAACCATGAAATCATGACCTGAGCTGAAATCAAGAGTCAGATGCTTAACTGACTGAGCCACCCAGGCAACCCTGAATACTTTTTTTTTTCATCCCAAATTGTGAGGTACTACCCTGAGTTGTATAAAGCAAATCATACATTTAGAGTAACACAACACTTGTTTTTGAAGTCCAGTCATAATTCACCTGACCTCATTGGAAAGAAAGGAATTATTACATTTTTAGAAAAGTCAGACATATCAATTGCTTATGAAGTCTGGGAATTGTTTTTCAAGTGACCTTGGCAAATCACTGACTGTTACTGGAGACCTGAAAATCCTTTGCTTATTCTCATTTTAATGAGAGTTAACTCATTTTAATGAGTTGGAGTCACGTTTTAGGTCAGCATTATTTGAAATGTTTTATTTATAAATGTATTAATCTCAATATGTTATAAACAAAATAATACACCCCCAAAGATGTCCATGTCCTAATCCCTGAATATGTTACCTTATATAGCAAACATGTGAATATGTTACCTTATATCACAAAAGGGACTTTGCAGATGTGTGCAGCTTACATTATGGACATTGAAATGGAGAGGTTATGTAGGTGGGCCCAGTGTTATTACAAGTCCTGATAAAAGAGAGGCAAGAGGGTCCGAATCAAGAAAGATGTGATGATCGAAGCAAAGGTCATATCAGAGAGAGAGATCAGGAAATGCTACAATGTTGGCTACGAAGATGGGGATGGGACACTAGCTGAGGAATATGGGCAGCCACTTTGAGAGGGTAAAAAAGGCAGGGAAACTGATTGTCTCCTAGAGCCTCCAGAAAGAACCCATGCCTACATCTTGATTTTAGGACCTCTGACCTCCATAACGGTAGGGTAATAAATTTGTGTTGCTTAAGCCAATAGATTTGTGACAGTTTGTTATAGCAGTAATAGGAAACTAAACTTTGGAAAGTTCAAATCCTATTTCTTATGCCTTCATAGCATAAGAAAAGGAATTATCCAGCAGATGTGACCATTTTAAAGAACATTCAGGCAAATGAGCATTTAGTTGGTAATCCTAAAATGGGTACTTGATATTGTCACTTGAACTGCTTAATGCATTTTATCCTATGATTTTAGCAGATATAAATTCATGATAAATGATTCACTTTAATGAAGGAGAAGAGTCATGATTTTTAGTGGCCTCTTATTCTGGGAAAATGGGTATTACACCCTTTATTCCAGAGATTTAATGTGGTATCCTGTTGTAACATGGATAATAATAGACAACAACCTGTCTTTATAATGGGGAGCATATTATCTGGGTTTTTTTCTGGCTCAATATATGTGCATTTTCTCTTCACTGTAGAATTTGTGGCCATGATGAATTAAAGCTGTGCTATTATTATTTGTAGCAGTAACAACAACAGCAATAATAAATTTCCATTTATTGTGAGCCATAAACTCTGTGAGCCACCTAACATTTATCTCATATAATCCTGATAGTTTTAGAAGTAAGTATTCTTTTCACTACTTTAGTAAAGCTCAGAAAGTTGATGTAACTTGCCCAAGGTCATACAACGAATCAGTGGAGGAGCTAGGTTTGTACTAAGAGACCTATGTCTCTAAATCTTATGATCCTCATTGCTGTAATAAAACACTACTCCTCAGTAGTGCTAACATAGATGGCACTAGGCAAAAGTAACAGAAAGGTAGATTTTTATCATTAATATGATTTGCATTCATATGTATTAATATGACTAAGCATTCAGACCTTTTGTTATATCTTTAATGTTGTGCCAAGTAGGTAGCTGCTGCTAATCCTTGGGTTATGCTTTCTAAATAGTAGGTTCTGATTACTGGTTGCACAAGGGATGTTTTCTTAAGTTTTAATTTAAATTCCTATTAGTTAACACACAGTGCAATAATAGTTTTAGGTGTACAATATAGTGATTCAACACTTCCATACAACACCCAGTACTCATCATGAGAAGTGCAGTCCTTAATCACCATCCCCAATTTCCCCCACCACCCTCCACTTCCCTCCCATGTGGTAACCATCATCTCTATAGTTAAGAGTCTGTTTCTTGGTTTTCTCTTTTCTTCCCCCTTTGCTCATTTGTTTTGTTTCTTAAATTCCACGTATGAGTGAAGTCGTATGGTATTCGTCGTCTTTCTCTGACTGACTTATTTCACTTAGCATAATACTCTCCAGCTTTATCTATGACGTTGCAAATGGCAATTTTCATACTTTTTGATGGCTGAGTAATATTCCAGTGTGTGTGTGTGTGTGTGTGTGTGTGTGTGTGTGTGTTGTGTGTGTGTGTGTACACACCTCATCTTCTTTGTCATTCATTAGTCAATGGACACTTGGGTTATTTCCATAATTTGGCTATTGTAGATAATGCTGCTATAAACATCAGGGTACATGTATCCCTTTGAATTAGTATTTTTGTATTGTTTGGGTAAATATGTAGTAGTGCAATTGCTGGATGATAGGGTAGTTCTATTTGTAACTTTTTGAGGAACCTCCATACTGTTTTCCAGAGTGGCTGCACCACTAACACCAAGAGTGTAACAGGGTTCCCCTTTCTCTGCCTCCTCGCCAACATCTGTTGTTTCCTGAGTTGTTAATTGTAGCCATTCTGACAGGTGTGAGATGGTTATCTCATTGTAGTTTTGATTTGTATTTCCCTGATGATGGGTGATGTTGAAGATCTTTTCATGTGTCTATTGGCCATCTGGATGTCTTCTTTGGAAAAATGTCTATTCCTGTCTTCTGCCCATTTCTTAACTGGGTTATTTGGTTTTTGGGTGTTGAGTCTGATAAATTCTTTATAGATTTTGGATACTAGCCCTTTATCTGATATGTTATTTGCAAATATCTTCCCCCATTCCAGAGGTTGCCTTTTTGGTTCCGTTGATTGTTTCCTTTGCTGTGCAAAAGCTTTTTGATGAAGTCCCAGTAGTTTATTTTTGCTTTTGTTTTCCTTGCCTCAGGAGCCATATCTGGAAAGAAGTTGCTACTGATGTCACAGAGGCTGCTGCCTGTGTTCTCCTCTAGGATTTCGATGGTTTCCTATCTCACATTTAGGTCTTCCATCCATTTTGAATTTATTTTTGTGTATGGTGTGAGAAAGTGGTCCATGGGCACCTGGGTGGCTCACTTGGTTAAGCCTCCAACTTTGGCTCAGGTCATGATTGGGCGGTTTATAAGTTTGAGCCCTGCATTGGGCTGTCTGCTGTCAGTGCAGAGCCTGCTTTGGATTCTCTGTCCCCCTCTCTCTCTTCCTCTCCCCCTTCACGTGCTGTCTCTCTCTCTCAAAAAATAAATAAACATTTAAAAAAAAAAGAAAGTGGTCCAGTTTCATTCTTTTGCATGTTGCTGTCCAGTTTTCCCAACACATTTATTGAGGAAACTATCTTTTTCCTATTGGATATTCTTTCCAGTTTTGTCAAAGGTCAACTGGCCATATAATTGTGGGTTCATTTCTGGGTTTTCTATTCTGTTCTAATGATTTATCTATTTTTGTGCCAGTACCATAATGTTTTGATCACCAGAGTTTTGTAATATAACTTGAAGTTTGGAACTGTGATGCCTCCAGCTTTGCTTTTCTTTTTCAAGATTGCTTTGGCTATTCATGGTCTTTTATGTTTCCACACAAATTTTGGGATTGTTTTTTCTAGCTTTGTGAAAAATGCTGGTGGTATTTTGATAGGGATTGCATTAAATGTGTAGATTGCTTTGAGTAGTGTAGACATTTTAACATACTTGTTCTTCCAATCTATGAACATGAAATGTCTTTTCATTTCATTGTGTCATCTTCAATTTCTTTCATCAGTGTTTTATAGTTTTCAGATTACAGGCCTTTCACCTCTTTGGTTAGGTTTATTCCTAGGTATCTTATTGTTTTTGATGTAATTGTAAATGAGATTGATTCCTTAATTTCTCTTTCTGATGCTTTATTATTGGTGTATAGAAATGCAACAGATTTCTGTACACTGATTTTGTATCCTGCAAATTTACTGAATTCATGTATCAGTTCTAGCATTTTTTGGATGGAGTCTTTTGGGTTTTCTATATAGAGTATGGTGTCATCTGCAACTAGTGAAAGTTTTACTTTTTCCTTGCTGATTTGGATGCCTTTTACTTCTTTTTTTTCGCCTAATTGCTATGACTAGGACTTCCTGTACTATGTTAAGTAACAGTGTTGAGAGTGGATATCCCTGTCTTATTCCTGACCTTAGAGGAAAAGCTCTCAGGTTTTCCCCACTGAGGATGATATTTGTTGTGTGTTTTTCATAGATGGCCTTTATTATGTTGAGGTATGTTCCCTCTACACCTATTTTGTGAAGGATTTTTTTTTTATCATGGATGTTGTAATTTGCTTTTTCTGCTTTTTCTGTGTCTATTGAAATGATCATATGATACTTATACTTTGTTTTATTAATGTAGTGTATTGTGTTGATTGACTTGCAAATGTTGACCCACCTTTATGTCCCAGAAATAAATCCCACTTGATTGTGGTCAATGATTTTTTTAATATATTGTTAGATTCGGTTTGCCAGTATTTAATTGAGAATTTTTGCATCTGTGTTCATCAGGGATATTGGCCTGTAGTTCTCTTTTTTAGTGGAGTCTTTACCTTGTTTTGGTATCAGGGTAATTCTGGCCTCATAGAATGAGTTTGGAAGTTTTTCTTCCTTTTCTATTGTTTGGAATAGTTTGAGAATAGGTATTAATTCCTCTTTAAATGTTTAGTAGAATTTGCCTGTGAAGCTGTCTGGCCCTGGACTTTTGTTTGATGGGAGGTTTTTTTTTGTTTTTTTTTTTTTTTTACCATTAATTTCTTTGTTGGCTATTGGTCTATTCAAGTTTTCTATTTCTTTCTGTTTCAGTTTTGGCAATTTATGTTTCTAGGAATTTATCCATTTCTTCTAGGTTGTCCAATTTCTTGGCATATAGTTTTCCATAAAATTCTCTTATAAGTGTATTTTTGTGCTGGTGTTCATAGCTATTTTTCTTCTCTGTTTTGTGATTTTATTTATTTTGGTCCTTTCTCATTTCTTTTTGATTAGTCTGGCTGGAGGTTTATCAGTTTTATTAATTTTTTCAAAGAACATGCTCCTGGTTTCATTGATCTATTCTATTGTTTTGTTTGTTTGTTTTTGTTTTTGTTTTGTAGTCTCTATGTCATTCATTTCTGCTCTAATCTTTATTATTTCCTTCCTTCTGCTGTCTTTGGTCTCATTTGTTGTTCTTTTTCTAGCTCCATGAGGGGTAGGGTTAGGTTGTTTATTTGAGAATTTTATTGCTTCTTGGGTTAAGCCTGTATAGCTATATACTTTCCTCTTAGGACTGCTTTTGCATCATCCCAAAGATTTTTGGACCATTGTGCTTTTATTTTCATTTGTTTCCATGTATTTAAATTTTTTTTCTTTGATTTCCTGGCTGACTCACTCATTGTTTAGTAGCATGCTTTTTTAAACTCCATGTTTTTGTGGTCTTTCCAATTTTTTTCTCTTGTGGTTGATTTCTAGTTTCATAATATTATGGCCAAAAAAGGTGCAAGGTATGATTCCAATCTTTTTGTATTTGTTGAGGTCTGATTTTTGACCTAATATGTGATCTGTTCTGGAGAATGTCCCATGTGTACTTGAAAAGAATGTGTATTCTGCTGTTTTAGGATGGGCTGTTCTTAATATATCTGCTAAGTGCATCTGGTCCAGTGTGACATTCAAAGCCATTGTTTCCTTGCTGATTTTCTGTTAAGAAGATTTGTCCATTGGTGTAAATAGGGTGTTAAAATCCCCTACTATTATTGTGTTATTATCAATTAGTTCCTTCATGTTTGTTATTAAATGCTTTATATATTTGGGCGCTTTCATGTTGGGTTCATAAATATTTACATTTCTTAGATATTCTTGTTGTATTGTCCCCTTTATTAAGATATAGTGCCCTTCTTTGTCTCTTGTTGCAGTCTGTTTTAAAGTCTAGTTTGTTCAATAAAAGTGTTGCTACACTGGTTTTCTTTTGACATCTGTTTGCATGATAAATGTTTCTCCATTTCCTCACTTTCTTTTTTGTTTAAGTTTATTTGTTTATTTTGAAAAAGAGAACAAGCAGGGGAGGGGCAGAGAGAGAGAGAGAGAGAGAGAGAGAGAGACAGAGAGAAAATCCCAAGCAGGATCCACACTGTCAGTGCAGAGCCCAATGCAGGGCTTGAACCCATAAACAGTGAGATCATAATCTGAACCGAGATCAAGAGTCAGACACTTAACCAACTGAGCTCCCTAGGCACCTCCCCCCTTCCCCTCACTTGCAATCTTCAGGTGTCTTTAGGTCTAAAATGAATCTCTTGTAGGCAGCATATAGTTTTGTCTTTTTTTTTCTTTTAATGCATTTTGGCACCCTACATTTTTTTTTTTTTTTTTCGAGAGAGAGCAGGAGTGGAGGAGAGGGGCAGAGGGAGAGAAAGAGAATCTTAAGCAGACTCCACACTCACTGCGGAGCTTAACATGGAGCTTGATCCCACAACCCTGGGATCATGGCCTGAGCCAAAATCCAGTCGGACATTCAAACAACTCAGCCACCTAGGCACCTCCTCCCTATGTCCTTTGATTGGAGCGTTTAGTCCGTTTACATTAAAAGTAATTATTGAGGGGCGCCTGGGTGGCTTGGTCAGTTGAGTGTCCGACTTGGGCTCAGGTCATGATCTCACGGTCCGTGAGTTCGAGCCCCGCGTCGGGCTCTGTGCTGACAGCTCAGAGCCTGGAGCCTGTTTCAGATTCTGTGTCTCCCTCTCTCTCTGCCCCTCCCCTGTTCATGCTCTGTCTCTCTCTGTCTCAAAAATAAACGTTTAAAAAAAAAAAGTAATTATTGATACATAAATCTGTAAAACTCACTGAAGTATACACTTAAAATGGGTACATTTTATTGTTTGCAAATTATACCTCGGTAAATTGACTTTACCAAAAAAAAAAAGCAAACTAATTATTGATAAATATGTATTTATTGCCATTGTTTCTGGAGATTTTCTCTGATCCTTTCTTGTCTTTGTCAGTTTTGGTCTCCCCTTTACACTCAGAGTTCCCTTTAATATTTCTTTTTTTTTTTTTTTTTAATTTTTTTTTAACGTTTTATTTATTTTTGAGACAGAGAGAGACAGAGCATGAACGGGCGAGGGGCAGAGAGAGAGGGAGACACAGAATCGGAAACAGGCTCCAGGCTCTGGGCCATCAGCCCAGAGCCCGACGCGGGGCTCGAACCCACGGACCGCGAGATCGCGACCTGAGCTGAAGTCGGACGCTTAACCGACTGAGCCACCCAGGCGCCCCCCCCCCTTTAATATTTCTTGAGGGCTGGTTTAGCAGTCATGAACTCCTTTGGTTTTTGTTTGTGTAGGAAACTCTTTATCTCTCCTTTTATTCTGAATGATAGCCTTGCTGGATAGAGTATTCTTGGCTGCAGATTTTCCCCATTCAGTACTTCAGACATATCATGGCACTCCCTTCAGGCTTGACAACTTTCTGTTGAGAAATCTCCAGTTAGCATTATGTGTCTTGCTTTGGAAGTTAAGGACTTTTTTTGTCTTGCTGCTTTAAGATGTTTCCTTTATCACTATATTTTGCAAATGTAGCTACAATATGTCTTGATGTTGGCCTGCTTTTGTTGATTTTGACGGGAGTTCTCTGTGCTTCCTGGATCTGGATGTCTGTTTCCTTCCCCACATTAGGGAAGTTTTCTGCTATTATTTCCTGAAATAATTTTTCTGCCCCCTTTTCTCTCTCTTCTTCTTCTGGGACTCCTATAATATGAATGTTATTTTGTTTGATGGAGTCAATGATTTTCCTAAGTCTATTCTCGTGTTGCATAATTCTTTTTTCTCTCTTTTGTTCAGCTTCATTATTTTGCATTATTTTGTCTTCTAGGCCACTAATGTTTTCCTCTGCTTCTTCCAATCTGCTGTTCATTGTATCAAGCATGTTTCCAATCTCATTTATTACACCCTTCATCTGTGATTGATTCTTCCTTAACTCTTATCTCTGTAGTAAGGGTCTCACTGATGTCTTCCATTCTTTTCTCAGGTCCAGTGTTGCTTTAAATTCTCCACTGGGCATGTTACTTATATCTGTTTCGTTTAGATCTCTGGCCATGGCCTCATCTTGTTCTTTCATTTTGGAATAAGTTCCTCCATCTTGGCATTTTTGTCTAAATCTCCACCTTCTTCTGTGTGTTAGAAAAGCCACCTTCTTCTGTGTGTTATGTCTCCTGCTCCTGAAAGTAAGGGCTTCGTGAAGAAGAGGTCATGTAGTGTCCAGGGTCTCACACTTCAGGGAGTCTCCGGTGTATGTTGTGTGTGCTCTGCTGTTGTGTTTTGCCTGGCTCTTCCTTCAGGCCCAGTCATCTGTAGAGGCTCTCCTTGCACAATGGACTTTTGGGTAGCTAAAAAGAAAGCTCTCTCCATAGCTTCACAGGAAAGAAAACTGCTGGATATTGCATGCCTTTCCAAATCAGAAGCTACTGCTTCCTGCTTTGACTCATTCCAACTTTGATTTCTTTTTTTTTTTAAGTAGGCTCCATACACAGCATGGAGCCCATCACACGGCTTGAAATCGTGACCCTGAGATCAAGACCTGAGCTGACATGAAGAGTCAGACGCTTAACTGTCTGAGCCACCCAATCTCCCCAGTTCCAGTTTTGATTTTTAAATGGAACAGTAGGTTGCATTACAAATACAATTACAAACGCCTATTTTTGTAGGGAACCCAACGTGCTTGCTGGACAAGGGGATTTTCCCTACAGTGTATCACTATCTCATATTCTCTGTGCTTGTAGAAACTGCTCGGAAAATGGTGCAGAATGGTGATGATGATGATTTATGTAGTGCTTAGCAGTAGTTTGTTACAAAGAATAAGAAGTTCAAACGGCTTCATGTATAATAAATAATGAACCTTCCGAAAGAACCCTCCTTGAAAGCCGAAAGCTCATGTTATTCCAAACACTGTTGGGGGAAATGTTCAGAGAATTCAAGTAACTCCCTTAGAATTTGAAGAAGTTATTCATGAATTACAGTAATTTGCATTCAGTTCATTTACAAACTTAACACACCATATCTTTTATTCATTAACTCAACAAATATTTATTGAACTCTTATGTTATACAAGGCACTATTCTAGGCACAGAAGGTATAAAGATGGACACGATAATATCACTGCCCTCCCAGGATCCCACAGTCTAGTGAATGAAAGAGGTCAGCAAATTAACAGTTAGAAATAATGCAGTGTATGCAATCAGAGAGAATGATTTGTTTGGATAGAATTAGAAAGAGTACCTAATACTATTTACAGTGGTTAAGGAAAATTTTCTTCCCAAAGATGATTAAACCTGAGCTGAATGTTAAAGAATGAGTAGCAAATAAGGAGACCAGGCTGAGGTAGGATTTTATATAAAGGCATGGAGGTATGAGACAGGATAGCATGTTCCTGCAGCCATAAATACTGATGTTAGGATAGGATATAGAGTGTTACAGGAAAGTGCTAAGTAAACAAGAGCCAGTACATTATTAAAGACCTGTATATCTTGCCAAGAAGTAGGGGTGTTTTCCTGCAAGCAAAGGGAACATTGAAGGTTTTATACAACAACAACAAAAATGATATGAGCAGCGCTTTATTGATAACATGACATTGACTATATTACCAGACTAAATATATCATGGCTGTGGGGACCTTGTCTCGTTCTTTATCTGTCCTTGTACTCACACAGTATTTGGGACATAGTTGGTGATTAGTACATGATTTTTGGATTGATTATTAGTAGATTATTTTAATGATCATATTTATTATAAAGCCCAGTTCTGGTCTTTTCCTCATCCCAAGTTCCTATTACACCCCAAGTTCCTATTAGATTGTTGGGATTCCAAAAAACCCTCATCTTCTGTGACGTTAGTCAGCAACAATTACATGTATATACATCTAAATCTGTCAGTCTTCGTGTACCTGTGTGCTGCATAGGTACCAAATATCAGTGTCAAATTTTGGCCTTTATATCTTGGTAAATACCTTAAAGAGATGTTTGTTTAAAACATCTGTAAGTAGTGGGGCATCTGGCTAGTTGGTTGAGCGTCTGACTTCGGTTCAGGTCATGATCTCACAGTTCATGGGTTTGAGCCCCACATCAGGCTTTGTGCTGACAGCGTGGAGCCTGCTTCAGATTCCGTCTCCCTCTCTCTCTGCCCCTCTCCTGCTTACATGCTCTCTCTCTCTCTCTCTTTCTCTCAAAAATAAATAAATATTTAAAAAAGTAAGTGAGTAGAGGTTCCTGGGTGGCTTAGTTGGTTGAGCTAAGATTGATTAGCTCTTGATTCTGGCTCAGGTCATGATCCCAGGGTGGTGGGATCAAGCCCTGCATTGGGCTCTACACTGAGTGGGGAGCCTGCTTAGGATTCTCTCTCTCCCTCTGGCCCCTCTCCCCTATTCATGTATTCTATCTTTATATAAAACAAGATAGATAAGATAAGATAAGATAAGATAAAAAATAAAAACCTCTGTAAGTGAATGTAGGTTCCTAGGTACTGGGAAGTTATTTATAATAAACTATGTATAATAAACTAGGAACACTAACAGATAATATAAGCAAACATATTTTATGTACTAGAACAAGTTCAGAATTTTGGCTAAAGTTGCCATTATCCACAATATTTGACATTAACCTAGTCATTTTGAAATGGTTAAAAAACAAGCCATTCTCTTCCTAACGGACCTTAGAGAGTAAGTGCTGGCACTTGGTATACCACCATTCTTTAAAAATCTTTAATGTCATCAAGTGAAAACAATTTGGGCTAATTCCAGTTTTTCCTATCAAAGATTAAAAATTAGCCAGAATTTTTGAAATTAGCCAGAATTTGAACTTTAGTTGGTATGCACACAAACATACACACAATATGGAATTATTTTCATGTAGCACTCAGCAGATGGAGTTGAAATTCTGCTAAATTGGAGTGGATATTAAATAGGTTTAAAAGAACAAATAGAAATGAATTGGGAAATCATAGGGAATAGATTATTGCATCTATATGTGACAATCCGGGTAAAGGTCAGGGTGCAGAATGAGTAGTTTTCATCCAGTATTCATTTTTTTTCTCCCATAGTGGAAGACTTTTTGTCTCAACCGATCGCTGACCAGACAATGATCACATATCTTAGCCTCCCCTATAACTAAATGTGCCCATACAACCATCCTCTGGCCAATAGACTATGGCTACAAGCAGTATGTGCTGCTACTGAATTCTGCCCTTAAATGAAAAGAAGATGCATGCTCTTTCTTCTTCTTCTTCCCTTCTCATCTTTGAGCCAGGAACACAGACCTAGTGATGAGCCACCTTCAACCACAGAGATTACAGCATATCCAAGATGTGATGACAATAAGATATTAAGAACTTGGGCCCCAATTCCATAAAGCAGCCATATTGGCCTTGGGCTAAGGCGTTGGTATTTTGGATAATAAATATTTTGGACAACCAAAACTTTATTCTAATATGGTTAGGAAGAAGGAGAAAGTTCTTGTGCTACGAATAACAGAAACTCAATCCAGACTGGTTAAAACAATTAGGAAATCTATTGGCTTCTGAATGAAAACTCTAGAGGTAGACAGGCTTCAGGGGTGATTTAATCCAGTGATTTATAATACCTTCAGGGCTCTGATGCTTTTTGCCCACAATTCTTTCCATTTGTCTTCTTCTGTAAGTCAAAAAGATACTGCTGGCAGCTCCTAGGGCTACATTCATTTTTGTTAACACTGTGAGGGCAGGTGGTGGCCACTGAATGAAGAAACTGAGTTTCATTTCAAATGAAACAAATTTAGTTCTCGTGTCTACACCTGAATTCATTACTATGTCCAAGATAACGCCATATACTTACTGGCTTATCTCTGTGGTAAAGGGGATGTATCATCCTGAATAGCTTAAGCCAGTGAGCATCCCTGGGCCTAGAGGAAAGGCCAGACTCATTCAGGCTTGATGGCTCAGTGGCAGAGGAGCGTAATGGATGCTGTGGTGTAGAGGCAATGTGTATAAGGTTGGGTGGGGCTGCTGCAGAAGGTGTTTGGAAGTCATAATCCACATTTTGCATGTAAGTTGGGCATTTGGGCTGTGGCTAGAGCAGGACTCAATGAAAGTGAATTTTGGTAGTAGCACAACAGTAAGTGTAAATTAATAGAATGACCCCTAAGAGAGTCCAAGGGAATATATGTTTGGATAGCTTTTTGATCTTATTACTCTTGTGTGCGTGGGTCTGAGACACACCTGAGAAGGCAATGGGATTCTTGTGAATTTCCTGTTAAAAGGCTCTGGGCACAGGGAATGAATTCTACACGGTTAAAAGCACACCCACACACCTACATACAGTAATCAGTCTCTTACTAGAATTCTAAGGTTATGAGTCGACTATTTGTTGTAGTCGTTGCCCTTGTTTCGATTTTGCCTAAATTATCCAGATGACTGACACAATCGCCTGCTTTGACCTGGCTGAGAAGACTTGGGATGGAGCCTGGTGCTTCTTATGGTGCACTTATAATTTAGCACCACTTTCCATCCTATGAGTGGCTGAAAGTAAAGGCGCGACTATGGTTTACATATCCTGAATCCTCTGGCTGTGCCCAGCAGAGAGCTCTGCTTCTGTCACGTTGCAGGATGAATGAAACTGGGAAATCAAGTTTCTATAGAAAAAAAAAATCTTAGTTTTATCTAGAACAAAGTAAAATACTACATGTTGGTTTTAAAATGTGCACTCCAGGGGCACCTGGGTGGCCTGGTCGGTTAAGCGTCTGATTTCAGTCGAGGTCATGATCTCACAGTTTGTGAGTTTGAGCCCTGCGTTGGGCTCTGTGCTGACAGCTCAGAACCTGGAGCCTGGTTCAGGTTCTGTGTCTCCCTTTCTCTCTGCCCCTCCCCCACTCATGCCCTGTCTCTCTCTCTCTCTCTCTCTCTCTCTCTCTCTCTGTCTCTCTCTCTCTTTCTCTCAAAAATAAATAAACATTAAAAAATTTTTTAATGTGTATTCTATGTTAATTATTAAAGGCAGCTCTGTTAAAGCCAAGTCTTTGTTTCTCAGAAGAATTATTATGATGTATGTTCTTCAGATTTTGCCAGTTTCAATAATTTCTCCTTAGGCTTGTCATGGCTTGACCTTGGAGCCAGAGTGGATCAATACTGTTTCAAACAGTATTTTTAGAATGAAAAAAAATGAGGCTAAAATTGTCATATGATTTCAGGTAGGTTTTCATTGTCTTATTACCTTGCTATTGGCTTATGAAGTAATATAGATCATTTCAATTCAGCATGACAGAATGTAAAAGAAGCTTTTGTGTTCATTCTGGGGGCCACAAAAGAAAATCTCCATTTAACCATTCTCTTAACTGACAGAAAAATAGTGACTAGAACTCCCAGGAAATCTGTAAAGTATTATTGACCATTTCTTTCTTCCTACTGGTACATTTTTGAAGGATTCTGCTTTTCAATTCTGTTTAGATATTCATTAAGTATGGTTGGGTTGAAAATATGTTGACTATACCTTGGCACTTCTGGAGAAATTGGAATGATAATAAATACAAAGAAAGTATGAAATGGAGGATTTTGACCCTCTTTTTCAGAACTGAGCCATAAAGAGTGCTGTTGATCCTGGTTTTAATTCCCCAGTGATACTAAAACAGTTGTTATCATTTTTTATAAACACATTAAGCTTATCCAATTAAGTATGTCCCATTCTTTATTTGGCTTTCACATTTACTTACGGATACATACACGTGCATGAATGTATTTCAATAGATGTTACCTCGGAACCTTTTTTTCTCAGGCTAAATTGATATGTTTTATGTTTTCACTGTTGAAGAGCAAAATTTACTGAGTTACTTTTGGGAGGAGATATATAACCTTAACTCTGCTTCCAGGATGAGATGGCAGAGTGAAGCCAAAGCACAGAATCCCCTCTCCCAAAAAGTACACATGTGGCATGCCCAGAGACCAAATAAATTTAAAAACCAGCAAAAAGTATGCTGGCAGCCATCAAATAAAAGTACAGGCACAGCTTCCTGCAATGTTAACAGCCAGAAAGAAGCACAAGGCTGCAGGAACCTTGGTGACTCTTAATTCCATTCCTCTCCTTCCTGCTCCCCTGATGCAATTGAGGGAATAGGATGTGAGTGGAAATGTCCTAAGGAGGCTCTCCATTATTCCTCAATTTATTTTTTTTTAATTTTTTTTCAACGTTTATTTATTTTTGGGACAGAGAGAGACAGAGCATGAACAGGGGAGGGGCAGAGAGAGAGGGAGACACAGAATCGGAAACAGGCTCCAGGCTCGAGCCATCAGCCCAGAGCCCGACGCGGGGCTCGAACTCACGGACCGCGAGATCGTGACCTGGCTGAAGTCGGACGCTTAACCGACTGCGCCCCCCAGGCGCCCCCCATTATTCCTCAATTTAGATAGAAGCAGTCTGTGGAATGTGTGGGCAGGCCTGGGGAGGAATTTGAAAAGCTCTTTCTGTGCCCTCAGTGTCTCACCAAAGGAAGAAAAGCATCACGACTAACCTTTATGAAACTGACCAGGTGGAAAGAAAGCTGAGAGGGAATTGGGAGTGACTATAATTACCCTGACCAAACGATCTCCAGCACTAATTGGCGATTTAGATGAATGAAGGATGAAGGGTAACGTGAAGGAGAGAGGTAGGAGCCTAGAGAAAGAGGTACTCAGACGATCCAGTTGTTAGACCATAGCGGGATGTTTCTTTTCTTTGGTCTCTGTTGGCAGGGAAGAGAGTGAGATCCACTGCTGGTAGAGGAGGGGGATGCAGGGAAAGTAGACACGGCTCGGTCTAAATGAATTTTCCTCGGCTCAGCGTTTTTGGGAAATTGGGGAAATGAGGATAACACCCGTCCGCATAGGGAGAATTAGAAGGTGTGTGCCCAGGTACAGCATCTGTACTTATTAGGAGCAGAGATGCGAGCACAGCAGCGGGGTCTGCTGGCCATAGCTGCCCATAGTCCCAGCTGAGCTCCCCTCCAATAGAACTAGAAATTCCCAACTCTTACACGGAAAGTAAAAGAAGATGAAGGTGTCTGATCATATGGAAGAGCGCAATTTTATGGTCAGCTGTTCAGGTTAAACATGAGCAAGGTGAAAAGAAAACACATAGAAGCTAGGCAAGAGTAAAGGGGCAAAGAGGAAAAACAAGAGAGAGGAGAATAGAATGTCAGCGAGAGAAAAAGAATTTGTTCTGTAAGAATACTAGCTGTGAAAAAGAAACATCTGAATGTTGCATTTTGCTATAAAGAACTTAAAAGGGCATGAATTCCATGAAAAGGGCACTTGAGACAAGATGATAAAGCTATAGAATGAGATTAAAAAAAGGAAATGCCAGAGTCAAGAAAATAAATGGGGGGCCCAAACAATATTGTTACCCCAGTGATAAATAAATTAGAAATAGGAGGAAGAGGATAGACACAGACAAAACCTGAAATAATGGCATAGAAGAGAGGTTTGAAAGAATCAGTGGGTGTAAAAGGGAAAGATAGAGATTTAAACATTAGAAGATAATAGTTATGGAGCTCAAAGATGATCACAGCAAAAGGAAAATTGGTATGTCTGAGTTAGAAAATAGAACAAATGGGATAGAAAAAATATTAAAAGAAATGATCCCCCCAACTCTGAAATCGCTGATTCTCTAGATCAAAATAACATAGTATGTTCTAGGAAAAATTGACATAGAAGTCTCAATACCAAGATACATATTCTCTGGTTAAACTTAGAAGCTAGAGAATTATTAATTCTTCGGGCATCTTCTTCATACATAAAAACAAATCACTTACAAGCAGGAAGAATCAGGCTCACCTTAGAATTCTCTAAAACAATACTCCCAGCCAGAAGGCAAGAGAACAAAGTATACAAAATTCAAAAGAAAAAGAGTCACTCAAGAATTTCATATAATTATTAGTTTAAAATTTAAATAAAAATAAGCAAAAAAAGAAGAATACAAACCCCTATTCCTTGCTAAACAAAACAATGATGGCTACCACTCAGAAATAATTACTATTAATGTTTTGTCACATTCCTGCCACATTTTCCTAAGTGTGTGAATGTGTGTGTACGTGTGTATCAGACATAATGAATGAGTATATTGTTACCATTTAAAAAGTTACATGATTACAGATAAGTTAAAATGTTCCAAGACACATACCTATTTTTTAATGTTTATTTCTTTTTGAGAGAGAGAGAGAGAGAGAGAGAGAGAGAAAGAGAGAGAGAAAGAGAGAGAAAGCATGAGCAGGGGAGGAGTAGAGAGGGAGGGAGACACAGAATCCAAAGCAGGCTCCAGGCTCTGAGCTGTCAGCACAGAGCCCTATGTGGGGCTCGAACTCATGGACCGTGAGACCATGACCTGAGCCGAAGTCTGGTGCCAAACCAACTGAGCCACCCAGGCACCCCCAAGACACGTATCTAGACTCTAAATTTAGTATGTTTATCATTCCAGTCTTCATGCTATACTTTTATACATCTGTACCTATCAAAACTCTACAATGTTTTTACCTGTTTTCTTTAATGTATATAAATGGTATTATGCTGTATACATCATTTTGCAACTTGGTTTATGTTTTAAAAAAAGTTTTACATCTGTCCTCATTGATACCCATTTAATGTCCCTTATTCCTTTTAACTTACGTACTTTGTTATATTGTATGTAGATATTTAGATTGTTTCTAATTTTGTTAGTTTTACAAATAAAGCTGCAATGGACACCCATAAGTGTTTATGCACAAATTTGAATGTCTAAGGTAAACATTAGAATTTCTAAGTTGCAGGATTTGTGCATTTTTTAGTTCATCCCAAGCATGTTATACCCAGCCAAATTGTTTGACATCTAAGAACAGCAGAATATTTTCAAATATGCAGGACCTTCAGGCATATTATTCCTAGAGAAGCATTTATTTCAACTAGACTTTCAAGTTTATTTGCCTAAAAGTTTGCAAAGTATTATCTCATAATTCATTTGTTTTTCTTTCTCAAAGGATAAAAAGCATAGTCATTTTAGTAGATGCCAAATAGGCACTTGATAAAATTCGGTTCTGAAAAGAGAACGAGTACCTTTTAGCAAAATAGGAATGGATGAAAGTTTTCTTAATTAGTTAAAAAAAAATCAATCATACAACCTTAAATGTTCTCCCATTAAAATCATGAACAAATGCCATCTATCTTTATTGTTTACCATTTTTCGATATGGCAAATGAACTTAGACCAAAGAAAGAAACAGTGCTAGAAAGGAGGCAAAATACAGTATATTAAGAAAAGCTGAGAGAATTTAACTGAAAATACTGCTCAACATGTTAACAGAATATGGCAAGGTGGCTCATTATGTAACTGGTAAGGAAATAAATATTAGGAAATGCAAAGGAAGAAGAGATCCTATTATAATAGCCAAATGATAAAAATATGTGGGAAGAATTTAACAATATTCCTCAATATGTGAAAGGCTAGTGTAAAATTAACATTAAAAAAATCCACTGAGGGGGCACCTGGGTGGCTCATTTGGTTAAGCGTCTGACTCTTGATTTTGGCCCAGGTCATGCGTTGGGCTCTAGCTGACAGTGTAGAGCCTGCTTGGGATTCTCTCTCTCTTTATCTCTCTGCCCCTCCCTTGCTAGTCCTCTCTTTATCTCTCATAGGTAAATAAACATTTTTTAAAAATCCACTGGGACACTTGGGTGGCTCAGTCGGTTAAGCATCCGACTTCCACTCAGGTTCCAAGTGGAGCCTGCTTGGGATTCTATCTCTGCCCCTCCCCTACTCACACCCACTTGTTCTCTCTCTCTCTCTCTCTCTCTCTCAAAACAAATAAATAAACTTTAAAACAGCATTAAAACTCTACTAAAGGACATATGAGAAGACATGTAAATTTGTACTTTATTCTTGACTAGGAAAATTCTAAAAGATGTTGTTTTCCCCTAAATTAATCTCTAAGTAAATATCAACTAGAAGTCAAGGTATCCTTTTTGGAATTTGACAGAATGACTGTCAAGAACATGTGGAAAAATAAGCTTGTAAGAACGGCCAGAAGATTACAGGGAGAGGAGAACAGTAATTAACAGTCAGGATTTAAAAATAAATTATGAAATTCTAATAACCAAAACTGAAAAAAGAAATTGATCAGCACAAGAGAATAAAGATTCTAGAAGTAAACTAAAATTCATATAAACGTTTGGAATTAAAAAATGAAGCATTCCAAATTAATATAAGAAAAGATGATAAAAGGCCAATCTACTTAGCCGACAAAGAACAAAACCTTTCAAAACAGAAAGCTGGACAAGGAGCATGAACAGGAATTTCATAGAAAAATAAATACAAGTGGCAAACAAACATGAAAAACAAATATGATAATTATATCACTTATAATCACAGAAAAGCCAAATAAAATGACATGTTATTTTTTGTGTACCTGATGGCAGTGTTTTCGGCACTTGCTAACACACTCTGTTGGCCAGGCTGAGCGGAAGCAGGAACTCTCACGCTGTGGGTAGGAGTGCAGATTAATGCATTATCTTTAAAGGAAAATATTTGGCAGTATTTCTCAACAGAAAAAAAAAAAACACACATACCCTCTAATTTAGCAGCTCCGTTACTGGAAATTTACCCTCTGGATAAGTTATGCAAAAATATGTAAAATTTGTATGTACAAGGATGTTTACTGAAGTATTGTATTAAATGTAAATGTCCACTGATAGGGGTCAGACTAAAAAGAACTAAAGTACATTCATACAATGAAATACCTCTGAATCATTACTGAGAAAAGCCAGATGAATAATTGCACATGTGGAACGAGCTCTGGGATGTATTATTTAATGAAAAGAGGAAACAGGTGGGAAAGATCACATGTCAATGGCCCCTTTGTGTAAAGAAAGAGGAAGAGGTTTTGACACAGGTGCAGGGCTTGAAAAAGTATAGAGATTGATTTAGGCTAATATAGGCATAAAAGATTTTCTGAGGGACACATAAAAATATGCAACACTAGGTATCAGAAGGTGAAGAAGCACATGTCTTTCAATCTTCTGCCTTTTGTCCTGTTTGCATTTTTGATCATGTGCGCATATAAAGGTTATACATATCATCCAGTCTGCGTGGGAACCCAGCCACAGCAGTTCTGCTGCCAGGCTCTTCTTTTTATCCCTATTAGGGGAGTACGCTTCTACCATGCTCAAGGGTTTTCTTTAGTGCTGACTTCACACTGGCAGGTAGAAGGTGCATAGAGGAAGATCATCAAGCCTGTACTTCTGTTACCAATACTAGTTGTCACTGATGTTTACTGAGTGCTGATTGTGTTGAGGGCTTCCCAGGCATGGTCTCAGTTCCTGTTCACAGGGACTCATGAGACTGGTACTATTTTCATGTCCATTTGACCAAAGAATCTTACCATTTAGCACCACATGGATGGACCTAGAAGGCATTATGTTCAGTCAGTCACAGAGGGACAAACACTACACGCTTCCTCTTATAGGAGGTGTCAAATACTAAAAGGTATAGAAGTACACGATAGAATGATGGTTACAAGGGCATGCGGTGGGTTATGGGAGTTGTTCAATGGGTATAAAGTTAAGGTTATACAAGATGAGCAAGTTCCAGATATCTGCTGTTTAACACAGTGCATATAATTAACAATAAGGTATTATGGACTTAAAAATTTGTTAGGAGTGTAGGTCTCACATTAAGCGTTCTTGCCACAAAAGACAAAACAAAATAAATAGAAAAGGGACAGGAGGAAACTTTTGGAGGTGATGGATATGTTTATTACCTGGATTGTAGTGATGGTCACACAGTGTATACATATTTCCAAACACATCAAATTGTACACATTAATTATGTGCAGTTTTTTCTACTACAGTTCTACATCAATAAAGCTGGGAGGGGAGTGGGGAAGAGGTAGACTGAGGATTATCCAGATGTAAGTATTTTCCCAGGCCTTTACCTGTCTAATAAGAAGCAGGTCAAAACTTCAAACCGTGGTGCACCCAACCCCAGCTAGAACTTTCAACACTATCACAGTACCACTGTGACACTCTTCAGCCCTGGGGGAGTCAAACAACGTTCCCTCGGCCGGGCAAACCATACTTATGACTTCTTCCTCTTGATGGGAATATGTGTCTCAGGTCCCAAATCCTGACTCAGATGGACTTGGGGAAATGTAAGTCCTTTATAAGCTGAGAACCATCTCAACTGAATGTTCTTTTCCCTTCAATAATACATATACAGCCAGAGTTCCTTAAGTACTTTTCTGTCCCTTGACTGCTTTCCCCAAATAATTTCTGATTCCTCAATTTTATAGTTGTCAGGACTATTTTTGGTGCTTCAAAGGTGTATTTTCGGACTTACTCATTTCACTTCAGTTCACTTACTGCGTTCTGACAGGATGGCTCTTACGGCTAAACATTGTTTCAGGCAAGCTGCAATTTTTCTCTCAAAGGCTATATTGCTCTGACAAACGAGGGTAAAAACTTGGCCCAGCATGGTAGAGTTTTAGCCTATAAATTCATGAGACTCTTTGAACAGAAATTAAAGAGGAGTTTTCCTTAGGTTCTAAAAGTTTGCCTTTTCATGTTCTTTCCTCTTACTCCCCATCCTCCCTCTTAAGCCTATACTCTTACCCTTTCTCATAACTCTTACTGCCCTTCCCTAAAATCCAGAAGCTGAAAGGGACTTTAACAAGGTTGGTTGTTATCTTCCCTACTACTACTAGTAGTAGTAGCAGTAACAGCAGCAGCAGCAGCAGCAGTAA
The DNA here is from genome assembly GCF_007474595.2 of Lynx canadensis. Lineage (NCBI taxonomy): Eukaryota > Metazoa > Chordata > Mammalia > Carnivora > Felidae > Lynx > Lynx canadensis. The sequence continues at coordinate 106,522,763 of NC_044308.2, read as the reverse complement.
TAATAATAATTAATAATAATAATAATAACTATCACTGGGTGCCCATGATGAGCCAAGAATTTATTGCAGGTACTTTATGTTTAGTATCATTTATTTCTCTGCGTAGAAGAAAGACAGAAGGTCAAGCCTACACTTCTGCTACTAATAATCCTAATTTTAACTGCCATTTATGGAGTCTTATGAGGTGATTCTATTCACTCCATTTTATGGTTAAATACAGGCTCTAAAAAGTTGTACCCAAAGTCACAGAGTAGTAAATAGTGTCGCTAGAATTTAAACGTGGGCCTACCTGACTGTAAATTCTTTGTTTTTTCCTATGAACTTCTGTTTGAAAGAGGGTTTCAAGCAGGCAATGTTAGACACATAGGTAAATTTAGTAATATCTAGCAAGAAAGACACCTGTCCCTTTTTCTACTCTAGGTTTCCTTCAATGGGCCCCTAAATTCTGTGATGGTATTTTCCACCTTCTAAGTGGTATCCCTAAGCAGAGAACTTTCTATACCCTCCTGTTTGCTGATTGGAGGGAAATTTTCTTAGCCTTTGTGGCCAAAAAGAGGAAGCACAGGGAAGACTTTTGGAAGAAAGAGGAAAGGTCTGCCTCTTTGGGTGGCCCAGTGTTATCCATGCCTGCTGGGGTTTCAGCCCTTAAGACCCCTTTCAAATCTACCCTTTCTTAAGAGATACCGTTGAGAGTCCCAATGCTGGAGTGCCAAACAACACCATCCTGACCTTCATGGATGAGGGGAAGCATGGAAGTGTCATATATTGGAAAGAGCAGGGACAAGCTAGACAAGACTAGTTGAAATTCCAGGTAAACCACTTAAGAACTGTATGGCTTTAAACAACTTCCTTTACCTTTTTCATACTATTTCTTTATATGTATAATGGAGATAATAATAGTTATAACACAAAGTGTGTGATGGGGACTAAATAATAAAGTATGCAGAGTTTCTTCAAATAAAGATATTTGCCATTTGATATGGCAGCCAGATTAATTCTGGGACAAATGTTAATTTGCTTAAATAAGTTTCCAAACAGATGGGAGAGAAACAAATGTACTTAGGTAGAGACAAAGCACCAGATGACAAAATTTATCTTGGCACTCAGATCTTATGTGTTTTACTTTTGTTATAATTTTTCATATGGGTTTTAGCAATGTACTTATATCATTAGGCACTAAGATGAACTCACGTAATGCAAAATGAGACTTTTAAGAAGAAGAAAAATGAAATCAGTATTGCAGGAAGAATTAAGATGAAACAACTTGAGCATTGATGAGTTTTATTAGCTTGATTAACATAAGGATTGGAAAAAAAACATTGTAACTGGAAAAGTATAAGGGCAGTTTCTGCTGCATTAGGGTTTGTAAAAAGCCATTTAGAACATGAACCATATCTTTAGTATTGTAAGATACAGACACCTCTCTGTTTGAAGCAGTCAGTGCAGGATTTATCCAGCAAGATAAACTCTGGATTAAGTTTTGCGTTGTAATAATATCTGTGAAAACAGGTCAAACTGGAAACAAAAAGTGACAATTGGAAAGGTATTTAAATCTATCAGGAGATTCAGGAAGACTTTCTGTTCTTAAAATGTATCAATTAAAAGATAGAACTATGCCTCCAAAAAGTTTACCAGTTCCCACTCTCATTTTCAATCTTATTTTCCCTGTAGTATATGCCCCAATAGTTACAGGAGCAAAAGTATCATTGCTTTCTCCTCAGCCACTAAGAGTCACTGAGCAATCCCAGCAATATGAATTTGCATGTGGTGTACAGTTTTTTTCTACCAAAATATTCAAGTTGAGAAAAACGGAATAACATGTTTCACAAAAGTGAATTGTGGTTATGAAAAAGAAACTTCTGAATTGCCTTTCTTTCCAAAAGGCTGTCTCAGAGCATACTTCCAAGTGTACTCCAGCAGTATTTTCTGCACAATAGACACAACCCAAGAGTTGTCATCAGCAAAGATACACAGATTTGACCACAAATAAACTAAAACTTCTGTACAGCCAAAGATACCATTATTAAAGTTGAAAATAGTATGATGTGGATTTTTTTTGAAATATGTAAAGACAAGATCAAGAATCATGAAATGTAGAGTTTCAACAAAGTTACATAAAAAAGAAAAATGACCCAATAGAAAATAGGAAAAGGATATGAAGAGTCAGTGCACAGAAAAAGAAATAATAAATAGCCAATAAGCATTTGTAAAGATTCATACCTTTTCTTGAAACCAGGAAAAGCAAATTTAAACCATGAAACACAATTTTTTTTTGGCCACCAGGTTAGAAAATTGTAAGAGAAGACGTTACTACCTACCTTTTTCATTTATTTGTCTGTATTACACTGTTTTGTTTTTTTAAAAGTAGATTGAAATCATACCAAGTATATTTTTCCAACCACAGTGGTACAAAACTAAAGATCAACAATAAAGCAAAGCTGAAGTATTTACAATGTAAATATTAAATATTTAATGTGTAAAAATTAAGCAACATACTGCACAAGCAATGGGCCAAATAAGAAATCAAATGGTAAATCAAAATTTATCTCAAGAGAAAAAGAAAACACAATATTCCAATACCTATGGGATAAAGCAAAATTAGATGCTAGAGTGAAATTTATGCTATAAATGCTTATACTGAGAAAAAAAGTTTAAGTAAACAACAACATACCACAAGGAACTAGAAGAAGAAGAAACTTAGCTGACATTAGTAGAGGAAGGAAATAACAAAGAAAAATCGTAAATAAATAAAATAGAGACCAGAATAAACAATAACATAACATTGAAAATAATGACCAGTTTTAAAAAAATTGGCAATGCTTGAACTACATTAACTAAGAGAAAAAAGAGAGAAGGCTCAAAAACTAAAATGAGAAATGAAAGAGAAAACAATACAATAGATAACCAGAGAAATACAGTTTGATAACAGATTACTGTAAACAATTAAATACTAACAAATCAGATAACTTAAGAAAAAAACCCAGATAATTCCTGAAAATGCACATTATGGGGATTGAAACATGAATCTTGAAACCAAGAAATAGGAAATCATCTAAGACCAATAACAAGAATGAAGTTTGAATTAGGAATCAAAAATCTCCCAGCACAGAAAAGCCCAAGACCACATAGTTTCGTTGGTGAATTCTACTAAACATTAAAAAAAAAATGACAAACTTTATCAAAATGTTACAAATGATGGAATGGAAGGGACACATTCAAAATCATTCCATGAAGCCAGTATTACTCTGATACCAAAGCAGAATAAAAGCAATACAAGAACAAAAAAGTCTAGTTTTTCTGCTATAAGTGTTGCTACTCTGACTTTCTGTTGACATCCATTTGCACGATCATTGTTTCTCCATCCCCTCACTTTCAATCTGCAGGTGTCTTTAGGTCTAAAATGAATCTCTTGTAGGGAGCATATAGTTTGGTCTTGTCTTTTTTTTTTTTTAATCTATTCTGATACCTTATGTCTTTTGATTGGAGCATTAAGTCCATTTACATTCAAAGTAATTATTGATAGATGTGTATTTACTGCCATTTCATTACTTGTTTTGTCATTGTTTCTGGAGATTTTCTCTGATCCTTGCTTGTCTTTGACACTTTAGGTCTCACCTTTGCGCTCAAAGAGTCCCCTTTAATAATTCTTGCAGGGCTGGTTTAGCAGTCATGAACTCCTTTGGTTTTTGTTTGTCTGGGAAACACGTAAGTGTCCTATTCTGAATGATAGCCTTGCTGGATAGAGTATTCTTGGCTGCAGATTTTCCCCATTCAGCATTTCAAATATGCCATGCCATTCTCTTCTGGCCTGCCAAGTTTCTGTTGAGAAATCTCCAGCTAGCCTTATGGGTCTTCCTTTGTAAGTGAAGGACTTCTTTTGTCTTGCTGCTTTTAAGATGTTTCCTTTATCACTATATTTTGCAAATGTAGTTACAATATGTCTTGATGTTGGCCTGCTTTTGTTGATTTTGATGGGAGTTCTCTGTGCTTCCTGGATCTGGATGTCTGTTTCCTTCCCCACATTAGGGAAGTATTCTGCTATTATTTTCTGAAATAATTTTTCTGCTCCCTTTTCTCTCTCTTCTTCTGAGACTCCTATAATATGACTGTTATTTTGTTTGATGGAGTCAATGATTTTCCTAAGTCTATTCTCGTGTTGCATAATTCTTTTTTCTCTCTTTTGTTCAGCTTCATTATTTTGCATTATTTTGTCTTCTAGGCCACTAATGTTTTCCTCTGCTTCTTCCAATCTGCTGTTCATTGTATCAAGCCTATTTCTAATCTCGTTTATTGCATTCTTCATCTCTGACTGACTCTTAACTCTTTTATCTCTGTGGTAAGGGTCTCACTAATGTCCTCTATTCTTTTCTCAAGCCCAGTGAATATCCTTATTATTGTTGCTTTAAATTCTCCATTAGGGATGTTACTTATGTCTGTTTAATTTAGAGCTCTGGCTGTGGCTGTATCTATCTTGTTCTTTAGTTTGGAATGAATTCCCCCATCTTGGCATTTTGTCTAAGTTTCTGCCTTCTTCTCTGTTAGCAAAGCCAGTTATGTCTCCTCCTGAAAGTAATGGCTTTATAAAGAAGATGTCATGTAGTGTCCAGGGCCTCACACTTCCGGGAGTCTCTGGTGTGTGTTGAGTGTGCTCTGCTATTGTGTTTTGGCCGCTCTATCCTATAGGCCCAGTCATTTGCACACTGTTTTAATTACTCAAGGTATACAGTGCATGTTGCTAGCTGGTGAGGAAAATGCCCCTTAATTTTTTTTTCTTTGCATTTTCCCAAAGGAAGGAACAATACCCTCAATGTCTTGGTGATGACCTTCAGTGATACCCCCATGTTATTCATGTGTCACTGGCCCCACTCCCTTCCCCCTCTTTGCTATGGGGAAAGCAGAAGGTTTGGTTTCACTGTTTCCATTACATGTGTGATTTGGAGTCTGGAGGCTGTTCTTCACTGCTCTCAATAAGGAATCCTAACACCTAGAGCATTTTGTGAGTTTAGTCTCTGCTGAAAATCAGGACTGTGGAGGAGGAATCCTATCCCATATCACACAGCTTTGACTACCCCACCTACTATTCCTGTCACCCTCCACCCCTTCTAAAATTGTGGTGAAAGTATTCTCTAGTGCACCAATCCTCCTGGGAATGTAATCCAGGCTCTACTCCAGTTGCTTCTCCTGTGGGTTATGGCCCCACTAGGGTAATTTTCTTACCTGGTTCCTTCTCTGCACCACACCTCATGTGGAATTTCCGTGAGTATATTTTTCTCCATCTTATTGCACATACATTAGAAATTTGGAGATATTTGTGATTGACCCAAAATACAAATACATAGGCACGTAGGGAGGTAACACAGCATAGGGTTCAAGAAATACTCTAGACTAGAAATTTAGCCACTGTGTGTCCTTGGACAACTTTCTTAAACTTTCTGTCTTTCTTCATCTATACAGTCAGATCAACAGAGCTTCCCTTGTTCAGTTGTTGTAGGGCATAAATTAGATGATATATGCAAAATGCACCAAGTGCTTAGCACAGAACAGAGGCTCATGGTAAGCAGGGCCATTGCTGCCATCACCAGACAGTCACTGAATATAGCCCACTGGGTAAACTTGGCTTCCACCGTCTCCACTACTCCTCTGTGGGTGCTGATCAGACCATCATTTTGCTCAAAAAGAAAGAGAAACTTATGACTGAGACAAGAAAAGAAAAATTGTACCGACACATGATTGCTGCAATTTAGCAACATTACATAGCAGACTTGGAAAAGGTATTGGTGAAGTGCATGCTTTTCCTGGTGTTAATAGGGCAGCTATAAACTAGGGCTTCATCCTGAAAAAAAAAATTATAAAAAGTAGTCATCACATATTATTCTACTTCATCCATTTGGCCACATTTTGCCTCTTTATTGGCTGTTAATAATTAATTTAGGTAAGAGACTTAGGATAAAAGGCTGACTTGACTCCTTTCCATTTCTGCAACCGTGTGCAGTGAAGTTTTATTGGTCCTTCAAGATGGTTCTAGTTCTGTCAACCCAGGGGAAAATTGCACTAGCTAAGTTGATAGAGAGTTATTTAGTCTTTTCAACTTGCATTCTTATTCCCAGCTACTTTCATTGTAAAAGAAGCCCCAAACTAGAGTAGCCCAAAATGAGAGTATATTTTCCACTTCCTGTGCATAGATTTTGAGGGATAGATTGCTGGGTAGGTAAGTATCTTCCAATAACAGTGCCTGCATGACCCACCTTTCTGTGCTGAGTCTATGTACTCTTTCATCATATCTTTAAGAAATGTCTGTCTTTCAGTCCAGAGATTTTTTTTTCCTTAAAAAATATTTTAATATATATTTATTTTGAGAGAGAGACAGTGTGTGTGTGTGTGTGTGTGAGCATGCATGCAAGTGGGGGAAGGACAAAGAGGGAATCCTAAGCAGGCTCCATGCTCAGTGCAGAGCCTGATGCAGGGCTCAATCTCACGACCGCGAGATCATGATCTGAGTCGAAATCAAGAGTTAGGTGCTTAACTAACTGAGCCACTCAGGTGCCCCCATCCCAGAGATGTTTTAAAAGCTATATGTTATTTTGGTTTTTAAAACTAATTCTTATCTAACCTACTCACTTCATTATATTTGTGATTTTAATCAAGTCATGTGTCCAGGGAACTCAATGCATAACAACAGTAAGGTTTAAATGACAGGCACTTTAGAAATTCTTATAATTTGTAAACATCTCAATAGCAATTAATAACAATGGGAATAGGAGGGAATGGATATATGAAATCTGTCTATGGTTATTTGAAAGAAAACAAAATAATGGCCAGAATATAATATTTTATAGCCTTAAAAATGACAAATGGTGTGAACCATATCAGAAGATGGGGCCAGATTTAAATAACATTGAGTAGAAAAAGCAGAGACTCAAAATTCTATCCTGATTACAACTGAGTAGAACATTAGCATATATAGAGACAACAATTGGAATAGAATAGGAACAGGTACAGAAACAGTTGATAACTAAAATTTAGAGATTTTTGTTTCTCTAAAGATGGTAAAGTCTACAGTGAAGTCATTAAAAGAAAGAAAGAATCATCCACGAGGTCTGCTCTGATCTTTGTTCTGGTCTGCTCTGGACAAGTAGAAAGGAGATGGCTGAGTGATGGAGAGACTTTCCTGGATTCAGATCCCAGTCCCATCCTGTCCATGTGACCTTGGTCCAAGCACTTCCATTTCCTTATTTGCATAGTGGGGATAAGACACCAGTTCCACAGAATTGCTTGGGGGGACTAAGTGAGGTGATAGAAGTAAAAGGTGCTTTGCATGGTCTACTCATTATTATCATGTAATTAGAACATATTATTGTATACTAATAAAATGTAAATATTAGTATATGCAGATGGACGTAGAAGCTTTCATTCTGTTTCTAAGATAAATACCTCCACCTCTTGATATGATATCTTTTGCTGTTACAAGTTGCAAGTAAAGTGAATAAATATTTGTGGCAGTAATTGTTTTGCAGCACCTTCTTGTATTTACCTTGCTTTTTTCTATGATATAATTAGATTTACTGCTACTAAAATAAGCTTATGTTATGGTAATTCAGTCTTTTCAGTCCTTTATTTAAGTAGCAATGAGAAGAAACAAGTAGAGATAGAGTTACCCTTAAATAGTGAGAGTGAGACAGAGAGAGAGGGGGAGGGAGGGAGAGAGAGAGAGAGAAAGCCAAAGGCAGAAGAGAGAAAGACAAATGAAAAACTGGCGAATTGTATGAGATCTGAGATCTGAGATCTGCACTAGACCTTGGCTCTCTACTTTCAATAGCTTCTTCATTCAGTTAAAATGAGGCTGTTCCATATTCTCTCTCCACTTTGATAACCACCAGCTTTGATCACCTCCTGGATGGTTGGCACTATTAGGTAACATTTGCTTGTTATGGTTTTTCTTCCTCCAAGCTTCCTCTTGGTTTCATAACAGTTGGATATAAGTGCAAGATGATGTTAAGTTTTGTTAATATTGGTCATAGATTTTCCTTAATTTACTTGAATTTCTTTGCTTTTATGGTGATATTTACATGCTAAGGAAGTCAGGTTTCAGTACAAGCATTGAATCTCCTCTCCAGACCTTCAGATAGGATTCCACCCTCCATGGAACCTGCAAAGACCTCTTTCATAGCACGAATCATAGTGTTTTCTAAGTGTCAACCAGTCCAGCCTCCTAGAAGCTCCTTGAGGACAAAAATCATGCTTTTCCATCTTTTATTCGTAGTACCTAAGCCGTGCCTGGCACAAGAGCAGTAAATGAAGGACTGAGGCCAGAATTTGCAGGAAATACCAAGTAGTAGGTTATCTATGGACTTTTTTTTTCTAGTCCTGGTAGAACTTAACTGTAGGAGGAAATGATTCTGGGTTTAAATTCCTGCTTTACTATTGACTAGTGATGTAATCCTTGCTAAATCATTTAACATCTTGGTGTCAATGTTCTCCTCTGAGATTACAGAGTGGAGGCAGGGGAAAGCAGAAAAGCAATGAGGTTATGAACAGTAATGAAAGAACTGAGTAATATATGGACATTTTAAATGTGTATGCACAGAGCTGGATTAGGTTCTCCAAAAGAGGTCAGGCAGATTCTCAAAATCACTAAGTGACCTGGTCAGAATATGCCAAAACACCATGAAAATGCCCAGAAAAAAAAAAAAAAAACATAATGCATTAGAAGGAGAGTATGATTTTCCTTATATGGTGGGAACCATTTTCTGTTCTTTATTGTTTAGAACAAAAATGTTGGGAATAACTGCCTCCGTTACTGGCCCCAGCTCATCAGTCCACACCACAAATGCAGGTTTGCTTCCTTGGGATTCTGGCTTCCCTCCCTGCAGCTTTCTCCATGACCTCATTCATATCCATGGCTTTACCTACCAACATTGAGCTGAGGTTTCCCACCTTCCTTCTTCTAGCCCAGTGAATAGCTCCACTCCCATGTTTCCCAGGCTGTTTAAATTCAGTGGACCTCCAAATAGAATTTGCTTTCTGTCTTCCCAAACCTCTTTCTGTCCTTCATATGTGGGAAACTTAAACTACCATTCACCTAATTAGTCATGCCCCTAACTCGAGGATCACCCCCAGACCCCTCCCTCCCTCTCTAATTTCATACCCAGTGGGTATCAGATCATGTTGATTTCTCTTTCGTTAGCGTCTCCTATATCTGTTCCCCTCCATCTCTCCTGCTACTGCCATAGTTGTGATCATTATTACTGCTACCCTGGACCACTGCTGGATCCTCTATTCTGATCTTCCAATTCCCAGACTCACCTGCGCCTAATCTGTCTACCACTCTCCACTTCAGACTGACTTTTCTGAAATCTTGTCAGATATTTCTTGCTTAAGACCCTTCAGTGATTTCCCATAGCTATAGCATAACACCCAAGGTCTTTGTATGGTATATGAAGCCCTCCCTGACCCGACTGCGCCCACTCCTCCCAGCCTCATAATCTGTGTTCCTGTACCATGAGTAGTTGCTCTATCTCAGGGAGCCCCACTGTCATGATATTCCATGCCTTTGCTTCCAGGGCTGCCTCAATCCTAAAGCCCTTACTCCTTGTCTGTTTGGTAAGCACTTGCTTATATTTCAGGATTCACTGCTCTTCTGGGAGACCAGTCTTCCCTCTCCTATGTATGCCTGGCATATGCTAGACAAACATCCTAACCTGCACAATATTTTATTTGACTTACTTGTTTGCAAACCTCTCTCGCTCAGAAAGACTAGGATCTCCTTAAAGAATTGTGGCTTACTTGTTATTTTATTTCACTGTCTGGCACAGAGCAAAGTAAGTAGTGAGCACTGAATAAATATTGGATGAATGCATGAATAAGTATGGTCTCAGGCTCTATCACTTATAGTGACTTGGACAAATCATTTAGCCCAGCAAACAGTGCTTCTTTATCTTAAAAAATTGGATTTAAAATATCTATAGCACAGGACTTTCTAGGAATTTATTAAAGCCACTTATTCATTAGAAGAATTCAAAATTCAAAACATGGCTTAAACTGCCATGATGAACAAAAACTTATATGGTCCCTGCTGTCATGGAGCATACGATCTAGTTAGAGAAAATAAAATAATCACAGAAATAAATGCCAAATCACAACCGTGACTAGTACTTCAAAACAGAACCACATGGGGCCTGGTGAATCTCTTATAGAGGTACTGACCTAGTCAGAAAAGTCTGGGAAGCCTTCCTGGAGGATGCAGTGAGTGAGCAGAGATCTGAAGGATGAGGAGTCAAGTAAAGAGGGAGGAAAGTATTTTCCAGATAGGACACATCAGAGCGCAGCACATCCAAGGAACTGAAAGAAAATCAATGTCCCTGGGACACCGAGGGCAAGGGGTGAATGCGGAGCAAGAAACAGAGGCCGGTGGAGGCTATATTGTGAAGCCCTTGACTTGGCACAAGAAAGACATGTAGCTATCCTTGTCTTGATTCTTTCTCATCTTTGATTTCTAAAGACTTAGAAAAAAAACGGGGGAACAACTCATTCTGCTTTGCTGAAAATGTAGTGTCAATCTCATTAGACACCCACTCCTTCCCCAGGAAGGGTAAGATATAATACCTACCTAAGAGTGGTCTTAAAAAGGGGCTAAAGGGCTAGGATTTGGAGTCCAGCGTTAAAACGTCCTTAGCTGAGCCAAAGAAGCCATCGTTGACTTCCATTTTCCTCCACAAAGAGGTTATTTAGAAGAAGTGCCACCAAGTTAATGACCAAAGTGAAGAAAGAGCCAGCAGTAGGTACCAGTCATAATAGAAGGGCATTTAGACAACAAAGTCACTGGGTTGGCATAAGTTTAAAAGGAGATATTGCTAAGATGGGAAATGTAGCTTCAACAAGTATAAGTGTTCTACTTCCAGCTGACCAGTAACTATTACTGGGAGAAAAGGAAGCACTGAGAGGTAAGAAGTCTATAGGCCATGTTGAAAGACAAACAGGAAAAGCAAGCAGACACCCCAGAATTTTAGGATATGTCTCTGAACCAAGAGAAGATGGATGGTCCATCACACCCACAACAATGATGGGTAGCATTTGCTCTCCTCCAGTAACATAGTGTCAGAGAAAGAAGAGTGCAAGGTGGAGAGCCTGCATGCTCTTCTGCGACGTGGGCAGAATTCCCATGCTGAGGTTCTCCATGCTGAGGGACTACATTTACTCCTGCTGACACATTCAGTCTTCTTAGGTGAGGGACATGTCGCCCTGTGATGAACACTTGCGCATAGTTGCCTGTCAGTAATGGCAGGTGGATTATTTCTAATTTGGGAGCTATAACTCAATAAATAGTTTAGGATATCCACAGGAATTTCAGTGTGGATTAATTTCACGCCTTCTCCTCTGAGTTCTGAACCAATCCAGTCAGTCAAGCCTACATGATTGCTTTATTTATGGTAAACCTAGGGTGCCTGGGTGGCTCAGTCAGTTAAGCGTCCAACTTCAGCTCAGGTCATGATCTCACAGTTCCTGAGTTCAAGTCCCACGTCAGGCTCTGTGCTGACAGCTCGGAGCCTGGAGTCTGCTTCAGATTCTGTGTCTCCCTCTCTCTGCCCCTCTCCTATTCTCTCTGTCTCTCCCAAAAATAAATAAACGGTGTTTCTGGTAAACCTGGGTTGGAGGGCACAGCTCGGACCTTCAGTGGTAAAATGGGCTTCTTACTCCTCTAGAAATGAGTTTCCCATCCAATCCCCAGCATAGCTTCCTACTGATGACAGAAAAAAGGAGTGTCCAGTAACAAAGGAGAGTCAGAGAGGAGACGAGAGGCCTGGGGAGGCAGATTGAAGCTCCTTAGCTCCACCCAGCAGAGGAAGGCTTGGCCTCTTCTTTCCAACAGGGACGAATGAGGCAGAGAGTAGAACTAAATAGCTTTTCTCCCTAAAACACTTCCAAGGCAAAGGAAGCTCCTATTTTATGAATCTTGTCAGAAATCAGGAGAAAGAAGAACAATGGCTGGGCAACTGATTTTTTTCTCACAAGTGTTAGCACAAAGTATTTATTCCCCAAGACGTAGAATTTTGACTGTGGAATAAAAAGAACAATGATAGAATGGGGCTAAACTCAATTATAATATGGCATCTTATCAAATCACATTTTATTTAATTTTCTTATTGGACATTATTTATATTGATTGATCTCTGGTACCCTCAATTTAAAACTTCATATTCCTAGTTGTAAGAGTAACAGTTTCAGACTTCAACTGGCTTCTCCTCTTTATTTAAGTTATTAGAAACAACTTGCCATTCCAAGAAAGAATAAACGGTCAGTTTAATAAACCAGGCTACCAGTCCACAATTTTTATTGCCTGTTTGCAGAGTGTATTAAAATATATATTGAATCAGGGCGCCTGGGCGGCTCAGCTGGTTGAGCATCCGACTGCAGCTCAGGTCATGACCTTGCGGTTCGTGAGTTGGAGTCCCACCTTGGACTCTGTGCTGACAGCTCAGAGCCTGGAGCCTGCTTTGGATTTTGTGTCTCCCCCTCTCTCTGCCCCTCCCCCACTGGCACTCTGTCTCTCTCTCTCTCTCTCTCTCTCAAAATAAAAAATTAAACAGAATTTTTTAAAAAATACATTAAATCAGAGGATTTTGGTATTTGTCATATAAAATATAGAGTACAAATTGTCTTATTTTTGGTCTGGAGATGCATCATCTGGTATTTCAGTTCAATTTCTGTTACTGTGTGTTCTTAAACTCACTGTGCCTCAATTTTCTCATCTGTAAAATAGGAATAATGAATAGTACCTACCTCATGAAGCTGTTACAAGGATTGAGTTGATATCTGTAGAGGATTTAGAACATGTGTGATGCCCGGTTAACAATTCATAATTGTTAGATATCAGCATCATTATCAAGAAGCATCATGTTCAAAATGCTGTGATAGGCTTTGTCTGAGTTACAGTAATGCTAGCTGCCATTTTTTAAACGAATCAAAGATGTTTAATGCTCAAACACAATCGAGGTTTATTTCTCACTCACATGAAGTCTAATATGTGTGTCCCTAAGCAGCGTGCAGATCTCCCTCAAATGGTGATTCAAGAACCCAGGCTCCCTCCGTATTTTGTTTCTGTCACCTTTAACATAAGGTTTTCAATGTTACACAGACAGGGACATTCAGCCAGTAGACAGAAGAGAGGAGCGAAGGTACTCCCTTTTTACCCACCTCAGGCTGCAGGTGACACACATCACTTCTACTTACATCCTGTTGGCAAGAACTAGTCACATGGTCCCACCCAAGCAAATGTCTTTGCCATACCCTTGAAGGAGGTTTCTGTTTATTATTATTATTTTTATGGAAGTATAGTTGACACACAGTTTATATTAGTTTCAGGTGTACAACGTAGTGATTTGGTAACTCTTATAGTTTATGCTTTGCTCACAAGTGTAGCTGCCATCTGTCACCATATAGTACCATTGACTATATTCCCCATGCTGTACCTGTCATCCCTGTGACTTATTCATTCCATAACTGGACAGCTGTATCTCCCACTCCCCTTCACTCATTTGTATTTTTTGTTTATTCCATTGTTTTGTTTTTTAGATTCCACATATAAGTGAAATCATATGATATTTGTGTTTCTCTGACTTATTTCATGTAGCATAATGCCCTCTAGTTCCCTCCATATTGTCACAAATGACAAGATCTCATCCTTTTTTTTACGGCTGAGTAATATTCCATTGTATATGTATATATATCATCTTCTTTATCCATTCATCTATTGGCGGACACTTAGGTTGCTTCCATATCTTGGCTATTGTAAATAATGCTGTATTTTTATAAATAAATACTGCAATATTTTAAATAAATATGGGGGTGCATATATCTTTCCAAATTTGTGTTTTCATTCTTGGAGGGTAAATGCCCAATAGTGGAATTACTGAATTATATGGTATTTCTATTTTTACTTTTTCGAGGAACCTCCATGCCATTTTCCACAATGGCTGCACCAATTTACATTCCCACCAACAGCGCACCAAAGTCCTTTTTTCTCCACATCCTCACCAACATTTGTTATTTATTTTAGCCATTTCTGACAGGTGTAATATGATGTCTCATTTTATTTTGATTTGCATTTCTCTGATAGTTAGTGATGTTGAACATCTTTTCACGTGTCTATTGGCCATCTGAATGTCTACTTTGGAAAAATGTCTGTTTAGGTCCTCTGCCCATTTTTTAATTGGATTACTTGGTTTTTTGGTGTTGAAGTGTGTGAGTTCTTTATGTATTTTGGATATTAATCCCTGTTGGAGATATCATTTGCAAATATCTTCTCCCATTCGGTAGGTTGTCTCTTCGTTTTGTTGATACTTTCTTTTGCTGTGCTTTTTATTTCGGTGTAGTCCCAATAGTTTATTTTTGCTTTTGTTTTCCTTGCCTGAGGAGACATATCTAGAAAAATGTGGCTAAGGCCAATGTCAAAGAGATTACAGCCTGTGTTTGCTTATGATTGCGACAGTTTCCCCCTGAAATGCTAATTCAGTAAAGCAATATAAAAGTGGTTGCTTGGCCAGCGTTGCCTCTCCGATTAATGAGAGAAAGATGGTACTTTGATTATCAGGAAGATTTTTTTAGAGGAGCGACTTCCCATCATGCCGTCTCCCTGTGGGGATATTTGTGGATGTTTTATGAGTTGCCTATTGGCTGATTTTACTGTACCACTCCTCAGAGCTCAGCTCTTGGTGGGTGGTGAAATACTGTGACCAGATTGATCCACCTAGCTTGTGGTTTGTTCAGAAGGGAATATTAAGAACCTATGCAAATATTAGATTCTGAGTGAAAATTACTTAAGTTTCATTGACTTCACAAATTTTATTTGAGCCTTCTTGAGGAAAAAAAAAAGTAAAGAATTGGACTCTCATGAACTGAATTTATCAGTGTAGAGAAAGACTGCCAAATAGTTTATTTCTCCATCATATTTTTGGCCTGAATTGTATTTGCCTAATTACTTCAGCTCTTAATCTTGCCCGTGTCGACACAGCTAAAACAGCAGGTGACACAGCTAAGATTGCAGAGGTGGAAAGAAACCAGCCCCTTGGAGCCAAATTACAATAATCTGTAGAGCGTTGTATAGAGTATACATCACTTTGTACACTTTTTATTCAGAGTTGATTCCACATTCCACCAGGTGGGATGCAGAATGCTTTGGGAGGATAATCAGCAATTTTTAAAGTCAGCTTAGTAAGAAAGTCCCAGTTGTTGTTATAGAACAGTAAAGAATTATGCTATCATTAACTCAGCAGTTGCATTAAGTTTTAATTCTGCTGCTTAAGGCACTTAAAATTTTCCTTTCACTTAAGTGGTGCTCACAGCTGACTATAGATACTCTTTGACCAACGTGTGGGTACTAGCCCAAGATTTGTGAACGTGACTTTCTGGTTAGCAAACCTGTGTGCAGGTTTATCCCAATCTTTTCAATGATGGAAAAATAGCAGTAACTGTTACTAACACAGAAGAAAGAAAGGTTTAGGTGGACAAAACTTCAGATGATTTAAAATCCTTATTTCATCATTACATTCCATCATCCTGGTATGATACCCCTTTCTGGATGTGCCAAAAATGAAGTACCAGAGGATGGACTGAATATTCATTTCTTTTCCTGCCTCTTGTCCTTTTCTTTCATCTTCTCTAGGGTGTGATAATTAATGAGATTGTCAAAAAGCAGGGTGGAAAGGAGAAGAAAGACAGTAAGTGAAAAGTCGAGATACATCATCCCCTGCGTACCTGAGAAATGGCACTGCTCCCACCTGCTTGTAATTTCATGTGCTTGTCCTTGCTGAGTCTTAGACATAGAGGGATGAGCTGGTAGCTCAGGTGGGGACACAGCAGTGCCTTCAGGAGACTCTTAATGTGATGGAACAACTATTTTTGATACTCGATGATGGAAAATTTAGCTTTCATGAGATATTTAAAGGTTCAATCCAAAATGAGAGTATTTATTTTCGCTAAATGAATATTGTTATTGGTTTAAAGTGAGTTCTCTTTTCCATGTTCGTTCTCTACCAGAAATTAGCTTTTGGCAGCAGAATATACATAATAGATATAGAATGCTTCCTCATTTATTCCTGGAACCACAACAGTAAATTATATGACATAATACTATCTTTAATTTTTTCTTAGGTAGATTTAATATGGTTTTGTTTACTGTAACAAGAAATAAATGATGAGAATGTTTCTTCCAATATATCCGACTAGGCATAGGAATAGTTCATAGCTAATGAGATAGAACACACTTTGAAATGTGTCTCACAGATTTGCACTTTATTGTCTTGGGGCTTTGACCTGAGAAGCCACTTACAATACTTAAGGAAAGGACAATGTAGTTAAGTCTTAATTTACGAACTATTTTACGGTAAGGAATGATATCCCTTATTAACAAATTTACTATTATACTAATTTATATCAAACCATCTGAAATTTATTGCTCTGAAATTTTACTGTACCGGTGTTCATTAGAGATGGAATCCAGTGTGAATTGGACACAACTTGAACCTCATCCAAAGGAGCGTGATGACTGGCATACCGAAGAGCTTCACTACCTAGAGCTGGACCATTTACCTGGAATTCAGTCACAGGGATCCCACAGACTTAGCTACAGGGTTTTATAAATATTACATCCTTTAATCGTTTTCTAAGGCCTAAATACCCCCATATCTAAAATGGGGAAAAGTCGTTTATTGACCAATGAGGATATTATTAGTAGGTTGCCTACATGTTTAAGAACCTGAGCTGTTAAATAATGAAGGACAAGAGCTGTGTCTCAGTCACATTCATCTTAGGGGATGAGTGTTTTTCACAGCTTAGGAGCTTCCTTGAGCAGAAAAACAGGAACCTAAAAGATGCATAGTCATAGTTGCCTGATTTAGCATCATGTTAGCAAAGGAATCAGCCAGAAGCAAAGATTTCCTCTTATTGGGCCTTCTTCTTCTTCTTCTTTTCTTAAATCATTGGTAAGGAAAGGAAGGAATTAGGCTGTCATGGAACTTAATTTAGAAAGGCATAAGCTGTTATTTCGACCTTCTTTTGCTTCTTTGGTAGCACTCAAATTTCCTAGTAGAATGCAGAGCACATTGAAGGCAGCTAAATGTAATTGTGGATAAGTTGAACAATGGAATTGACATATAGTGAGCACATTTGTAAATGAAAGTAACTAAGCAGTAAAAAAAAAAAATCCCTGAGGATAGCATAACTCATTCAAATTTAAAAGTATCTCAGGATCGGTCTAAAAATGTGCAAACAACAGGTTAATACAGTTTAGTTTTTTAAAGCCAATTACATGATATAAAAACAATTAGATTTTTTTTAATGTTCTGCAGATGAAACACCAGTTGATCGACTAAAAATCTTATTTTCCTAGCAATTATGTGCATCCTCAGCCTCCAGATATAAAAAGTAATTTCGGTACTATTGTCTTCAAATGTTCTATTTGTTCAGCTTTTATGGAATTTTTTAGTCTATGTATTCTCAGAAGTGATTATCAAAGGCAATAGCAATAAATAATGAATAGTATACTCGAGTCTGAAATAAAATATTTCTTTGACAATTTAAATGTAGACATTCCTTCTCACTGTGTTTCTTGTGGTCTCATAATTTTAAAAAGCACAATGCAAAATGACAGGAATCCATACATGAGTAATTCTTCTGAGAATGTCTTGTCATATCCACAAGAAGCATAATTGGAGCTGCATATAAGCCTTTTATTTACTGATAAGGATAATTGAACATGAAGCACTTCAGTGAAGATTTCACCATATGGGAGAAGTTACTCCATTCCACTGTTTATTTGAAATTTATGGTGAGAATATTCACAGTAGAAGAATAATCGTTATGGCCTCCAGCAGCAGTTTGGCATTTTATTATGAAGTATTTTCATGGCTTGAAGATACAGCATTCTTTTGCTAATGTGCCTCGAACACTGCCATGCCTGTGCAGGATGTGGGCGTTTAATAAATACTATTTGATGATAAGACTTAAATTAGGCATGACATTTTATGAATGCTTATGATTCACACACCTCCATGGTGCTCACAGATGCACTTGGGTTTTAATTTTGTAAAAGTTAAGGAGCCAACTTGGCACCTGAAAAAGCAATGCCTGCACTTCTTGCACATAGTTCAGACTGATGAGTTTACCGGCAATTCTTGGTTATTCTTAGCCTGTTTGGTGAGCAGCCCACTGAAGACCCCTGCAGAGGCCCATGATTTTGATAGATTCCATGGCTACAGTTGGCTCCCTCTGCCTACTCTGCCATCTTGTAAGTATGGAATCAAAATATCAGTTGGGGAATGAGAGTATAAAAGGGTCATCACAAACCCATCACAGCTTTTAGAGAAATAATTTAAAATACAGATCCTGTCGGTGATGGGTGACTTTGATATGAGAAGAAGAGCTCGTGTCATTACATAATTCTTTAAATAAAATATTCAAGGCTGCCAAGGCTTCTGGGAAATAGACTTGGTTTGAAAATCTAAGTCTTTATTTTTATTTCTGAATATTTGTAGTTGATGCAATCACTGTTAATTCCCATGAATCTCTAGTTTATAAAAATGAAGATACATACATACATACATACGTACATACATAGAGCTTAACCACATCATTAAGGTTTTCAATGATAAATTCTTAGACGCGAGTAGAGGTCTGAGAATATTGAATTGGCCTTAATGCAAACTAGATACATTTGCATACCCCAAGAATCTAAATAAAAGGAAACCATGCATTAATCCTTGAAATCCCAAGTGTTATATTGTTTTGGCTTTTGCTTTGTTTATTCTATTGTGTTCCACATAGCTAGTGTCAGCTACATCAGACAATCTTTTTCTTAAGACTTGGACTTTCCCATGGCTTTACTCATTCTGTGTTCTCTGTTTGGGGAGGGTGAGACTCGTATCTCCTCCTGTTGCCATCTTATCCATCCACCCCAAAACCAGCTCCTGTTGATGCTCCTCCATATCCCACAGGTCAGAAAGGATGGCTTTCTCCTCCCACATTCCCACAGTGCATTGTCCTGTATCTTCTGTTCATTACCTTTCCTCCCAGCTGTTGCCAATGTACTGTAAACTCCTGAACGGCAGCAGACTACCCCTTCCCTTGGTATCATAAGAAGTGCTTGTTGATGCAGTGGGTTTTCTCCCCCCGAACCAGTCAAGAGGTGCATAGGCCTTTGATGTTTACAGGGATTGTGTAGACTATTGTGTGATAAAGGCAAAGAGAAATAACCCTTTTTATCTAACTTCTGTTTAAGTTTACTCTTAATGCAAAACAAGACCTGCATGGCTGATCTTACAAGATTGCATTTCAGCGTTCTTAGCTTCTTGCCCCCCTGGGACCGGTTCTGTAAGGAATGGGGCCTAGGACAGTTCTCATCTGTAATTCTGGAATTCTTGAGGCAAAACAACTCATTGCTGGGGAAAGTGTTCACCAAAAATGTAATTAGTAGTGAGTCTTTTCATATTCATGTCCGTATCATACAGACTAAGGGAAATGCTTGCTATGTATCGATACTGAATTTATTCAGGTGGCAAATCAAAAAGCGTGTTTCTTAAAGTACAAGTGTTAATGGTGTTTTGAAAAACCCTATAATGGAGATTGCAGTGCATAATGTTATGACTTCCTGAGAAAGGCTTTCCGGCTACCACTGTTTTCACTTAACATTTGCTAGATACCCCAGAGAGAATTTCCATTCTTTTGAGTAATTGTCTTCATCAGCTCAGACTGCTATAACAAAATACCCTAAAACAGGAGGCTTATAAACAACAAAAATGTATTTCTATTTCTCACAGTTGTGGAGGCTGGAAGTCTGAGGTAGGGTGCCAGTGTGGTCCAGTTCTGGTGAGGGTCGTGTTCCGGACCACAGACTTCTCACCGTGTCCTCACATGGTGGGGAGCGGACAGCAGCAAGCACTGTCACCACTAGGGGCGCTAATCCCATTCATGAGCGCTCTGCCCTCATGACCTCATCTAAATCTACCACCGCGAGTTCCACCTCCTAATACCATCACACTGGAGGGGTAGGGTCTCAATATGTGAATTTTGGGGGTTACATTCAGTCTATAACAATAATGAACACACAAAAAGTCAAGCAGTATAATATCAGAGTTAAAAGCAAGTGCTTTATAGGGCACCTGGGTGGCTCAGTTGGTTGAGCATCTGACTTTGACTCCGGTCATGATCACACAGTTCGTGAGTTCGAGCCCAGCATCAGGCTCACTGCTGTCAACACAGAGCCTGCTTCGGATCCTCTGTCCCCCACTCTCCCTGCCCCTCCCCACTTACATACTCTCTCTCAAAAATAAATAATACATTAATAACAACAACAAAAAAAGCAATTGGTTTAGAATCCAACTACCCAGGTTCAGATGCTTCAGCTACTGACAGGATGACTAGTTTGTCTCGGTTTGTCCAAGACACTCCCACTTTTAACACTGACAGGCCTAAGTCCTGGAACACCCCTTGGTTGTGGGCAAACCAAGATGATGCTCACCTTAGCATTATGTGATGCCTTGTTTAAGTCACTTACTTTCCCTCATTCTCAGTTTATTCATCTGTAAAATTGGCACAATAATAACACCTGCCTCACAGGGTTGTCACAGAGTTTAAATGAATTAATACACTGACAGCTGTCAGCACGGTGCTTAACACATAGGGAAGTTAAATAAATTGGTTATTGTCATTCTTTTTATTAGGCAGTATAATTTTGTTTAACGGTGAGACACATGGAATTTCATGAAAGGGGGGAAGCAGGACTAGGTTAACATGTTAGTGACAAAGTATAGTCATTTCATGGCTAAGACTGCCCCCCGCCCCCATCCTTGAGTCACTGATAGTAGAAACTGGGGCAGAGGAGTGAGTGTGGAGGAGATGTTTAGTTCTCTAAGTACAGTCCAGGGCCCTGTGGCATGTGGGCGAAGATGCCAAAACCAGACCAGATTGAGAGCCATGATACATCCACCGTTCTGAGGTACAGCGACCCCTCAGTTACCTCCAGTGATCCAGCCAAACTGAGGGCAAGATAGATGATATAAATTCTGATTGTAATCACTACACCATTACCAGGCCTTTGGAAAAGCTTGTCTTAAAAGATACAGCTGCTTTGAGGTTTTATCTTTTTGCTGCCAAAGAAGAAGGAATTTCTTAAACATTTGGTGAGTCCTACCTTGTAAACATAATCATTCGATAAAATGTATTGAACTCTTATTAAGTGCTAAGTACTGTGCTAGGGGTACAGAGACAATAGGACCGTGCTTGCCCTCAAATATCTCCCTGCCTAGTGTGACTATAAGACGAGGTAGACAACCATTCATATGGTTCGTCGCCGACTGGTTAACTGATGCATGTGGCTTTTTACATAAAGGGGATAACAATGGTACATCCAGAGAGATCAGGTACTCCAGGAAGGGACCTATCCCAATACTTGATATAGGGGTATAGTAATTGCACCCTGGTATGTGGACAAGGGTAAGAAAAACAGTGCAGTCAAAATACAGGCAAGGAAAAGGAACTGAAAGCACAATAGGGAAATTTGAAAGCTACATATTGCCTCTTCTCATCTTTTGGTCTCCCTCCTCAGAGTGGCCTGTGCATCTTCTTGAAAGTAATCCACCCCTCCCCACCGATAGCCTTTTATTTTTTCTCTTGTTTGTTTCCTTCAGACCACTTATTATAACTGTAAGTTGTTTTATTTATCTGCTTTGTTAGAGCACAACTTAAGCTGCTGTAGCAGAGATGCAAAAATAGAGTGGCTCAAACAAGCTAGGATTTTATTTCTCTTAACAGCCCAGAAGCAGGTGAGGGTCTGTCCCAGGAGGGCATCCAGGACTTGATTCCTTCTGTCTTGAATGAGCGTCTTCTTTGAAGACGTGAGCCAGAAGCAACACACATGGCTCTCATTCACATCCCAGTCATGTGGCCATATTGAGGTTGGGATCCTCCTAGATATGGCCACATGCTTCTGGACAGTTAAATAAGAGAAATGAAATTTGAGTTTGTTTGAGTCACTCTGTTTAGTATTTAGCTGGGTGACCATATGGTAGATTCCTGGGGGCGGGGGGGGGGTTATCTATTTCTAAAGGAGAGAAAGAATAGACACAGGGGGACAATTAGCAGTCTCTGTCATGCCTGCATAGTTGTGGCTTTGTTTGTTGTTTGTTTCTGTCTTCTGTGGGGCTAGGGGGTATATATCCATCTCATTCACTGTTATTTCCCCAGAAACCAGGATAAGTGCTCATTAGCACATTATAGGCATTCAGTAAGTATTGAATGAATGAAGTTTTAAAACACTGAGAAATAGGGGCACCTGGGTGGCTCAGCCGGTTAAGTGTGATGGTCTTGATTTCTGCTCAGGTCATGATCTCACAGTTGTGAGATTGAGCCCTGTGTTGGGCTCTGCACTGGGTGTGGAGGCTGCTTAAGATTCTCTCTCTCTGTCTCTGCTCTTTCCCTGTTCACATGTGTGCTCCCTCTCTCAAAAAGAAAAAAAAAAAACACTGAAAAATAAACACTGATTTTTAAATACAAATCAAGTTTGTTATATCATTATCAGGTTTGGCTCTTTAGAATATTTATTGATTGGCATGATGGAAACCTTAAGCATTAACATGCTGACTGGCAGGTACACAGCAAATATTCAACAAATGATAAATTACCTTCCATTTCTTTCAGTCAAGAAGAAAAGATTCATGTATAGACTATAACGTATGTTAAGAAATAACTTTGAAAGTATTAATTTTGCCATTCACAGAAGAAATCTGAAGCATTAAAGAATTGAATTAAAGAATTCCCTTAAAGGGTATCATTTTCAAAAAATCAGGTCTCTGGGATCATCTGATGAACAATTAGCAGCAGCTAACTGGCAACTGTACAGCTGTTTTAATCCTTGGTTTCTTTCCAGAATGTAAGAGCATCTGCCTTACACACTTCCAAGTAAATAAAAAATACAGCTGACCCTTAAACAACATAGTTTTGAACTGCAAGGGTCCACTTACATGAGAATTTTGTGGATAAATACAGTACAGTACTGTAAATGTATTTTTTGTCTTATGATTTTCTTAAAATAACTTACTCTTTTCTTTTCTCTAGCTTACTTAGTTTAAGAATACAGTATATAATCCATATAGCACACAAAATGTGTGCTAATTGGCTGTTTATGTTACTGGTAAGGCTTCCAGTTAACAGTGGGCTATTGGTAGTTGAGTTTTGGGGGAGTCAAAAGTTATATGTGGATTTTCACTGTGAAGGATGTTGGTGCCCCTAGCCCCCACTTTGTTGAAGAGTCAACTGCAATATGCTTGAATAATATGCATGAGTTTGGAGCAAAAATAATAAAGCAAAGATAGAACAGAAGGTATACATCGACTCTTGCCTGTTTTCTACACACTTTAGGAAAGAGGAAACTTGATTCTCTGTTTTCTTTCCAACTGCTCTTTTCAAGAAATGTCTATTTCAAAAAAAAAAACTACTTTGTCTTGAGAGGCAGATTAAAATTCCAGCTGTTAACCAATTTTTAAAAAACACACCCTTAAATAGAATTGACTTTTGTTTGTGGCCCAATCTGTTAATTCGGTCCTTAACTAGAGCAAAGTATAATTCATAGGAGTCATGATTCATGAGAGAGCTCTGAACACCAGATGCAGGAGATAATGTCCTGCAGATTATTTTAAAGAGTTTTTAAAAACTATGAAAATTTAATGCTTATATTGAATTATTGACATAGTAATTGGTTGCTGGTTCCTCTTCCAGGACACATTTGATTGTGGCTTCTGCTCTCATGTCATGAAATCGTACAGAACAAAGAAATTCAGTATCCTCTGCAGGCTCTTATTTATATTTATGGTTTTACCTAGAATATTTTAACTGTTCACATACTAGCTTGCTTAGGGTTCAGTCAACTTTTTTACCTCAAACATGACAGATTCCTTTCAGACTGTTCAAAGAAGATGACTGTGAGACGGTGTCCAAACTTTAGATGGAATATATGGAAATTCAAATAACTTTGTGAATGTATCTGACTGAACATCAAAGCAGCCACACTTCCGTCCTTAGAAATTCTTTACCTATTTTTTAGCCTATTAGGAATCCTCCACATCCTTCAAGGTTGAGCTTCAATGCTTTCAATTCTGTGAAACTTTCCTAATCAGCCATTTCTGTACTAAAAAAGTCTTTCTTTTGAACCCACTTTCTCCAGTCTCTTTGACAGCGATTCTGTCTGAAGTCTGGAGCTCCAGGCTCTACTTAAATGTGAGTCCTGGTGGATGTTTACTCTTGTTTCATAGCATCTGCTGGAAACAGCCCTTTTCTTAGCCTCTGTATTGTTGAATCCTGCTCCTTCTTTGTTTTCTTCTAATTCTTCCAGTTTGACATACAGGTTTGGCACAAAGAAGAATGTTTTACTAGGCCATTTTCAAATAGCTATGTAGTAAAGTTCAAAATAGTTACATTCTTGAACTTCAGTGGTCTCATCAAAAAGTCATGTACTCAAGGGATGTTTACTGCAGCATATTTTTATTTTTTATTTATTTATTTTTAATATATGAAATTTATTGTCAAATTGGTTTCCATACAACACCCAGTGCTCATCCCAAAAGGTGCCCTCCTCAATACCCATCACCCACCCTCCCCTCCCTCCCACCCCCCATCAACCCTCAGTTTGTTCTCAGTTTTTAAGAGTCTCTTATGCTTTGGCTCTCTCCCACTCTAACCTCTTTTTTTTTTTTTTCCTTCCCCTCCCCCATGGGTTCCTGTTAAGTTTCTCAGGATCCACATAAGAGTGAAACCATATGGTATCTGTCTTTCTCTGTATGGCTTATTTCACTTAGCATCACACTCTCCAGTTCCATCCACGTTGCTACAAAGGGCCATATTTCATTCTTTCTCATTGCCCTGTAGTACTCCATTGTGTATATAAACCACAATTTCTTTATCCATTCATCAGTTGATGGACATTTCGGCTCTTTCCATAATTTGGCTATTGTTGAGAGTGCTGCTATAAACATTGGGGTACAAGTGCCCCTATGCATCAGTACTCCTGTATCCCTTGGATAAATTCCTAGCAGTGCTATTGCTGGGTCATAGGGTAGGTCTATTTTTGATTTTCTGAGGAACCTCCACACTGCTTTCCAGAGCGGCTGCACCAATTTGCATTCCCACCAACAGTGCAAGAGGGTTCCCGTTTCTCCACATCCTCTCCAGCATCTATAGACTCCTGATTTGTTCATTTTGGCCACTCTGACTGGCGTGAGGTGATACCTGAGTGTGGTTTTGATTTGTATTTCCCTGATGAGGAGCGACGTTGAGCACCTTTTCATGTGCCTGTTGGCCATCTGGATGTCTTCTTTAGAGAAGTGTCTATTCATGTTTTCTGCCCATTTCTTCACTGGGTTATTTGTTTTTCGGGTGTGGAGTTTGGTGAGCTCTTTATAGATTTTGGATACTAGCCCTTTGTCCCATATGTCATTTGCAAATATCTTTTCCCATTCCGTTGGTTGCCTTTTAGTTTTGTTGGTTGTTTCCTTTGCTGTGCAGAAGCTTTTTATCTTCATAAGGTCCCAGTAATTCACTTTTGCTTTTAATTCCCTTGCCTTTGGGGATGTGTCGAGTAAGAGATTGCTACGGCTGAGGTCAGAGAGGTCTTTTCCTGCTTTCTCCTCTAAGGTTTTGATGGTTTCCTGTCTCACATTCAGGTCCTTTATCCATTTTGAGTTTATTTTTGTGAATGGTGTGAGAAAGTGGTCTAGTTTCAACCTTCTGCATGTTGCTGTCCAGTTCTCCCAGCACCATTTGTTAAAGAGACTGTCTTTTTTCCATTGGATGTCCTTTCCTGCTTTGTCAAAGATGAGTTGGCCATACGTTTGTGGGTCTAGTTCTGGGGTTTCTATTCTATTCCATTGGTCTATGTGTCTGTTTTTGTGCCAATACCATGCTGTCTTGACGATGACAGCTTTGTAGTAGAGGCTAAAGTCTGGGATTGTGATGCCTCCTGCTTTGGTCTTCTTCTTCAAAATTACTTTGGCTATTCAGGGCCTTTTGTGGTTCCATATGAATTTTAGGATTGCTTGTTCTAGTTTCGAGAAGAATGCTGGTGCAATTTTGATTGGGATTGCATTGAATGTGTAGATAGCTTTGGGTAGTATTGACATTTTGACAATATTTATTCTTCCAATCCATGAGCAGAGAATGTCTTTCCATTTCTTTAAATCTTCTTCAATTACCTTCATAAGCTTTCTATAGTTTTCAGCATACAGATCCTTTACATCTTTGGTTAGATTTATTCCTAGGTATTTTATGCTTCTTGGTGCAATTGTGAATGGGATCAGTTTCTTTATTTGTCTTTCTGTTGCTTCATTGTTAGTGTATAAGAATGCAACTGATTTCTGTACATTGATTTTGTATCCTGCAACTTTGCTGAATTCATGTATCAGTTCTAGCAGACTTTTGGTGGAGTCTATCGGATTTTCCATGTATAATATCATGTCATCTGCAAAAAGCGAAAGCTTGACTTCATCTTTGCCAATTTTGATGCCTTTGATTTCCTTTTGTTGTCTGATTGCTGACGCTAGAACTTCCAGCACCATGTTAAACAACAACGGTGAGAGTGGGCATCCCTGTCGTGTTCCTGATCTCAGGGAAAAAGCTCTCAGTTTTTCCCCGTTGAGGATGATGTTAGCTGTGGGCTTTTCATAAATGGCTTTTATGATGTGTAAATATGTTCCTTCTATCCCGACTTTCTCAAGGGTTTTTATTAAGAAAGGGTGCTGGATTTTGTCAAAGGCCTTTTCTGCATCGATTGACAGGATCATATGGTTCTTCTCTTTTTTTTTTGTTAATGTGATGTATCACGTTGATTGATTTGCGAATGTTGAACCAGCCCTGCATCCCAGGAATGAATCCCACTTGATCATGGTGAATAATTCTTTTTATATGCCGTTGAATTCGATTTGCTAGTATCTTATTGAGAATTTTTGCATCCATATTCATCAGGGTACTGCAGCATATTTTTAAAAAATGTTTATTTATTTATTTTGAGAGAGAGACAGAGAGAGACAGAGAACGAGAGGGAAGGGATAGAGAGAGACGAAGACACAGAATCTGAAGCAGGCTCCAGGCTCCGAGCTGTCAGCACGGAACAGGACACGGGCTCGAACCTACAAACCATGAGATCATGACCTGAGCTGAAGTTGGACGCTTAACCAATTGAGGCGCCCAGGCGCCCCTACAGCATAATTTTTAATAGCAAAAGAATGGTGGCATCATAAATGTCCAACAGAAGGGGAGTGCCTGAATGAGAACATTCATTCTATGGAATACTGACTTTTAAAATATAAAGCAGATCTCTCTCTCTGTCTCTCTCTCTCTCAGAGAGAGACTAGGAAGTAGGGATAGGGACTGTAACTTTTTAAGTTATGTATGTTTATATTTTTAAAAAATTTTTATAGTGATCATGTATTATTACGTTTATAATTTTAAAAATCACACATTTATTTGACATGACCCCAAATGTATATGCTGCCATTGTGGAAGCTATTTTTGGACTAGAAAACTCACTGGGTCCTTGTTTCCCACCACTTTTTAAAGTCCTCATGCTGGCTCCATCTTCCCAGCTACCCCTTCTGGCCTGAATTCCCTCTGCTTCCCAAGCAATCCCTCCTGTTGGAGTCGGGATTCTTTCCAACTCATTATTTTGCCTTTGACTTTGCTATTATTTCTGCCCCTGAGATAACCTCTAACTGCTTCCCTCTGCCTCTCTAAAATCATACCTATTTTCAAAGCCCCGGAGCAAGTCTTGCTATCCTTTCAGTAGCGGTCCTTCTCCAAATTCCTAAAAAACAAAGTATTTTTATGATCATCATTTAGGTAGTTTGTACTAGAAAAACGCAATATTCTAGTTACCCCTTAGAATGTTCAAGTGATTGAAATTTTGGATGAATGTCAGAAGTTATGCGTGTTTTTTTAATTGATTGCTTATTGTTTATTGTCCTTTTCTTCCTGGGGTTAAAAGGAAAGAAAGTGGGAAGAAAAGAAATGTTGATAGAGTTTCCTGACTTAGCACTGAGAGCCACTTGGATCAATACTCCCAAACTTTGGCACCTCAATGGCTGAGTTATTGTCTTGCTTTAAACACACAGTTTACCTCAGCCCATAGATCAGATAGCTCAGGCGAGCAAAATGAATGCTGTTGTTGATAAAGGACATTAATCTTTCTTGTCACTTCCCTTGGTTAGCACGGCTACCTCTGGGGTCTATTTTCTGTACACCTAGTAGAATACATTTTCTCTATATATTTTGATCTTGACTCTGTGTTTGTGTACTTGTGTACACATGTGCACACGCGTGTGTGTGTGTGTGTGTGAAAGTCAAAAGATTTGCCTTTGAGTCTACCAAGTGATGTGCCCCAAATTCCAGTTTGAAGCTAATTTGCCCCAAGATGTCATTCACCTATTTCTGTTTTATAAGATGCATTCCAATATTAGATTATGTTTGAAATCAACAATGCTCAAAACACAAAATTACATTTCAAATATTCCATGACTACCAAAATATAGGAGTTAGATTTTGAAACCTCGAGGAAGAAGAAATGCTGTATAAAGGCAAAATGACAAGTAATGATAATATCGAAAATAAAATATTTCAAAATATTAACATTTCAAAACAGAAGTCTTCCTTGTACCCAGGTACCTCAAAAAGGCAGTCAGTTTAAGAGTTTTTAAAATCCACTTTGATACACTCTCAGTTAAATCATGAGTTCTAGAACACACACTTCCTTGCCACAACCACTTAACAATTTATGTAAGAAAAGAACATTGATCAGCCATTGAAGTCTACTTTGTGCAGGTTGTGCAAGACAGTTTCTTCCCATTCTACTGCATTATTAGCTATGACGTGACTCCAAATCAGATCCATCTAGCTTTGCTTAAGAAGCCAGCCACAAACTGTTTAGTCTACTTTAATCCTTGCAGCAATTCTGAGAATAGTGCTAATAGCATCCGCTTTGCAGTCCGATTGCCCTAAATCCAACTTTTGGTCCTGCCATTTCTGGTTGTGTTCCTCAGAGCAAGTTCCTTAACCTCTCGAAGTTTCGATATCTTCTTCAATAGCATGAGTGTGATTTAAAAAAATGTCTCATAAACTGTTGAAGCTGAAAATGAGATAATCTGTGTAATTATCTTGTTTGGAGCATAGTAAGCATGTAACTTACATGTTCGTCGTTGTTGTGACCTTCCTCTTTTCCCGAGAGTTTAATGACGTTAAAGATCAGTAACTCGACGAAAATGGAGCTCCAGGTCCTCTTGATGCCTGTGATTTTTCTGTCACAAAATGCCATACCCTGAAGCCCACCACACCACACGCCATGTCCTGTCTTGTCGTCACGTCACGCCGCCGTGTACCACAGCACAGCACTGTGCACCACACCATACCGTGGCATAACAGACTTCCTACCGCGTTGTGACACATCACATGCCACGTCATCTTTCTAACAGAATTATCCCTCCGTTGTCATCCTCATTTGTCCTTCCTTATGTACCTCTCAAAGCGGTACATGACGTTGTCTTAGATCCCAGTGACCTATGCGACCTATGATCAGTTCTCCACACTGGCACAAAACCCAAGACCTTCAGCAGAGGATGCAAGCCTGCTGCACAGGTCTGTGTCCACCAGAAGAAGGATATCTTTTTTTTTTTTTTTTTTTCCATCAAGACACAGTGTGGACTGGTGGCAGGCAGCCCTACAGGGACGGCCCTATGTTTTGTGGCTGTACATTTCCCTTTATGAAACATATTCTAATGTGAAGTCCCGAATGCCAGCATTAGCTTGATTTTATGGATTATGCCAAACTGAGGTAAATTCCATTCCTAGGGTCTTCTTCAGTGTGTTCTAAATGGTAGATGCAGATGAGAAAGAATGAAATCCTGCCATTTGCAGCAACATGGATAGAACTGGAGGGTATTATGCCAAGTGAAATAAGTCAGAGAAAGACAGATATCCTGTGTTTTCCCTCATATCTAGAACTTTAGAAACTTAACAGAAGACCATGGGGGAATGGAAAGGGAAAAAAATAGTTACAAACAGAGAGGGAGGGAGGCAAACCATAAGAGACTCTTACTACAGAAAAAAACTGAGGGTTGATGGAGGGGTGGGGGGAGAGGGTAAAGTGGGTGATGGGCATTGAGGAGGGCACTTGTTGGGATGAGCACTGGGTGTTGTACGTAAGTGATGAATCATGGGAATCTACCCCAAAACCAAGAGCACACTGTACACACTGTATGTTAGCCAACTTGGCAATAAATTATATTTTTAAAAAATGATAGATGCAGGTCATAGGCAATTATCATGAAAATTCTTTGCATCTGAATTTGATGTCTTTCAAGCTTATGAAAAACACCCAGTGCTATGGGTTAAGTGTATTTTGAAATTATGCAGTTATTTAGAAACAAAAGAACAACTTCTATGCCCACAGGTTTTGGTTAGCTTGCAGATGCAGCATGAGCCAATAGTGCAGGGCAGCAGGTGTAAAAGTTTGTGAATCAAGAAACAGACTCTTATCTGTAGAGAACAAATTAACGGTTACCAGAGGGGTGGAGGGTGGCGGGATGGGTGAAATAGGGGATGGGGATGAAGGAGTGCACTTGTGATGAGCACCGAGTGATGTATGGAATTTCTGAATCACTCTATTGTACACCTGAAACTAATATAACACTGCATGGTAACTATACTGAGATTAAAATTAAATTAAATTAAATGAAAAAGTTTGTGAGTAAAAATAGAAAGTTTAAGTCATGGGAATCAAAACTGGTAGGGGAAATTATCTCACTGTCCTACCCTGTATTCATCAGCTTATGGTCAGGTCCAGCTCAGATTTTAGAGGGAAAAGGACATATTGCAGTGCATTCCCCAACGGAAACCACCAGTGTGATGAACCTGGAAACATATTTATTCACTCCATAAGTATTTACCAAATAAAATCTATTTGCTGACTAGCAAGTGTGCACAGCATGAGGGAAGCAATGAGGCACAAGGTGCAGTCTGTATCTCCTAGGAACTCAGTGTGCAGAGAACAGAACACGTGAAGAAGAGAATGAAGAAAGTGTTAGCCTAAGCCAGGAGAACCTCAGAGAGGACATATTTGTCTTCACACCTTTGAGCATCTGTCATGTGGAAGAAGGAAGCTGGGTTGGGGCTTCCCATCAGAGCTTGTGCAATCCTGTTGTTTTTCGTTTTCTTTGTTTTAAAATGAAATTAAAACTTTAAATAGTATACATTCATTTTGTGGAAAAAGGAAAATGGTTTTTATTTATTTTTATTTTATTTTTTTATTTATTTTGGGACAGAGAGAGACAGAGCATGAACGGGGGAGGGGCAGAGAGAGAGGGAGACACAGAATCGGAAACAGGCTCCAGGCTCTGAGCCATCAGCCCAGAGCCTGACGCGGGGCTCCAACTCACGGACCGCGAGATCGTGACCTGGCTGAAGTCGGACGCCTAACCGACTGCGCCACCCAGGCGCCCCGGAAAATGGTTTTTAAAAAGAAGGACACGATGAAAAGTACTCTCTGTCCTGTCCCAACCCCATGGTTAATAAATAATTTCTCATGAATTCTTCCAGTGTTTCTTTATGCAAAATATATGCTTGTAATGCAAATATATATTCTTATTTTCACCTTTTCTTACAAGAGACTTATCATTCCGTATATCCATAGTTATTTCTAGGCCATATTTTCTGCACCTTACTTTTCACTTAGCAATATTTTTCTGGAAATCTTTCCGTATCAGTGCATGCACAGTGTCTTCATTATTTCATACATCCACACAGCATTCTATGTGTAGAAGCATATAATTTGTTTGACCCAGCCCTGCTCATGAATATTTGACTTAATTCCAATTTTTGTCACTTTAAACTATGCTGTGATGAACAGCTTTGTTCATATTTATTTTACACATGTGCAAATATGTCTATAGACTAGCTTCTGTAAGTAAGAGTGCTGGTTCAAAGAGTAAATGAATTTATAATATGGATAGACACTCCAAATTGCCCTCGTTAGAGGTATATCATATTCTAATCCTACCAGCCTCCACTCAGTATGAGAATGCCTGTTTCTCCCAGCCTCACTAGAGTGTATTGCCAAACTTTTTTGAGTGTTTCCCAATCTGAAAATGGAGAAATGTTATTTTAAGTTTGTTTTAATTTGTATTTTTATGTTCCGGGGTCACTTATGTTGATTTTCCCGTGTAAAGTGTTTATTCTTGTCCTTTGTCTATTATTAAGTAAATGGATTGGTGGCTTTTTCTTCTTAATTCCTAGGAACTCATTATATATTAGGGAGATTAGCTCTTTTTATGCCGTATTGTTTACTAATTATTTCAGATGTCTGTTTCCACAAACCTGGGACTAGAGGTAGGGGATGGAAGACGTGAGGGCAGAAGCCAGACACTTAGGAACTGGCCACAGTCATTCAAGTGGAAGGTGATTAGAGTCTCACTGAGGAGGTGGCCATGGAGTGGGAAGGAAGGGAGAAAGATCATGTAAGAGGAATTATGGGGATTAGCTAGATGATTCTATGTGGGAGGAGGGAGCAAATGAACCATTAATGTACAAGGTTATAGTATAACTTTCTTTTTTCTTTTTTAAATGTTTATTTTTTGAGAGAGAAAGAGCATGAGCACGGGAGGGTCAGAGAGAGGGGGACAGAGGATCCAAAGCAGGCTCTGCGCTGAGAGCAGAGAGCCCGATGTGGGGCTCAAACTCACGAGCCGTTACTATCATGACCTGAGCCGAAGTCAGTCGTTCAACTGACTGAGCCACCCAGGTGCCCCTACCTTTTTTTTTTCTATTACCTGTGTGTACATAGCATTGGAGTAATGTGACCCAAAACAATTATTTTCCTCCTTGGGAATCAAAGAGCAATATTCTATCAACAAACGATAAATAGGATAGGATAGTTCTTTTTTATGTTCTGAAGAGAATTCTTTACATGGCAGGGGTAACTTAGAGCTTTCTCTGTATTGATAGCATTAAGAGGAGAATGCATCTGAATTGGGTGGGTAGATTAGATAGTGATAATGGTTGTATAACTCAGTGAATATATAAAAACTGCTGATTGTACACTTCAAGAGGGAATTTTATGGTTTGTGAATTATGAATCAATAAAGCTGTTTAAAAAAAAGGCAAGGGTAAGTCTGTGTAGGGTTTTAAGGACCTTTTCTGAAGATCTAAGTAAATTAGAAATATTTACCTCCTCTCTCCCTCCAAAAATGATTGCCCCCCCAAGGAAGATCACAGAATTGCATTTTTACCTTGGATGGCAAGCAAAAATGTATCTCACACCCCAAGCTCTTCAGAATTTCTAGTCCCGTTTTATCTCCATGCTCTGCAGCTTTGTGTTTTCCAAGGCGCTGCTGAGAACTGTCAGAGAAACTTAGACAGTGGTTTGTCTGCCAGGCCAGGATTTTTCCTCTAACAGAATTTTCTGCTAAAGTGAAAACTCACAGGCAGTACATACCCTGGCTCTTCATACAGGAAGATGACAAAAAAAAAAAAAAAAAAAAAGAATGTAACAACCCCCACCAAAACCAAAAACTTGCTGAATCATTTTTTATTAAACATTAATTTTGCAGTCTCAACAGCTAAATCTATTATCCTGACAAGCAAGCTTTCAATAAGTCAGCAAATTGGGGAAGAAAGAGTAGTTACTCATATTCTTAAACCCCCAAACTTGCCATCAGCTTTGGCTTAGAGTCTTTTGCTACAGAATGCAGGCTCATTTTTCTTCTTTTTTCACTCTATTAACTAATCACCTAGATAAATTTTTAAAGAATGGTGTACCTGGATTTTTCAGCACCCATTTTTCATGTTAAATCACAGGCCATTTAACTTCAGAGGGAGAATATTTTCTAGGTGACATAGAGGCTCCTACAGCCTCCCTGGTATATTCATCCTTCTTAAATGGCTCTGTTGTCAAATGTGTCACAGCCTCCGTGCTGTGGGCCTGCTGATATCTTCGCACTCAGAAAAGATGAGTGGGAGTTTCAGGGAAAAAACCTTACAGCCTAAACTCGGTGCAGGCTACTGCCATCCATCACACCGGCAGCCTAAGGGCAGACAACTGTGGGCAGAGGGAATGCAGATTTACTTTGGGTCAGTGCTTCTGGCCTTTAAGTCTTGAATTTTAATGTGTATCTGTCTCTCCACCCCCACTGTCATTACAATTTTTTAATTATACCCCCCTTTTAAAAATATACTTCTCAATTAATGGGGCTAATGTCCCCAAACTTTGTTAAGCATTGGCTCTATTCAAACAATAATTGGTGTTTTCTGTTTTGTTTTGTTTTGTTTGTTTTGTTTTGTTTTGTTTTTTATCCAGGGAGAAGGGTAAACCAGATGTTTCTCTAATAGAGCACATCTACCTCTGTGCTCAGAAAACCTTTTTGGTATAATCAGTCTTTCTTTCTGGCACTCTCTGTTTCCATTCAAAGCAGTAAGGGGGGGGGGGGCTTTATTGAATATAATAAGTATTACGTTAAACCATAAACGCCTTCTCTTCACCCTGAGGAGTCAGAATGAGCTCTAGTCACAAGGGGAAAAGCTCATCCTTGGACACTGAATTCTTCTGTTCCTTGACTGTCTATTGTCTTGGTAAGTTTCAGCTTTTCACATTCAAGTCGGTCATCACCACATCCATGAAAGGATCTATGTCATTTGCATCACTAGAAAGTACATAAGGAACAACTACCTGCTCCTGATGCTGTGTGGACAGCCTTGGCCTTGCACTCTGGGGACTTTAGCATCTAAGGCAGACCCCAGAGTGCAACACAAGGGTGATTTGGCTATACTTAACTCTTAGCCCGTAAGACCTTGGTCACACCTCGTTACAGATAAAGTACCAAACTAATAAATAGATGGGAGTGTATTGCAAATGGCTAGTATCCTCTTTGGAAAATAGAGGTAGTAATCAAATCTACAGCTCTCATTTATTGAGTGTGTGCTCCATGCCACACACAGAGCTAAGTGCATTATGTCCTCTAATCCTCGTAACAGCCTGATACAAAAGGAGCTATTACTGCCTCCATTTTCAAAGTGAATAAACTGACACACAGAGAGGCGTCCACAGAGTCTCCCAACAGATAGTAGTAGAGCCACAATACAAAACTAAGCTGCAGGCCACCAGTCCCTTAAGCTCAATTCTGTGAGGAGGAGTCAGAGTTTAGGAGCTGAAGGATTTTAGGATTGAAACTTTCCTCGGGAAATGTAAAAACCACCTTCCACAAGCCATCTTTACTACCTCATTCCTTAGTATCGCCAGAGGATTAAGAATATAAAATAAAACAAAACAAAACACCCACCCTTTATGCAGTTACTGAATTTGTCTAACTCATGATTAGTATTTCTGACCTAGGACATGGACGGAGGCAAAAGCCTAATTTGATTCCCACATGTGCTTTAATGACAATAGTTTTAGCTTATTTTCATTCTTCTTCCTCTTAGCTTTTGGCTAGAAATAGTGGCCTGTGAATCCTTTGGTTTTTTTATTGTGAGCCCGTTCCTGAAAAGTTGCTTGTAAATTGAAAATTTTAATGTCAATCCCGTTTAAATGCATCCAAGTCGTGAATTTGCTGTGCCTTCCTGTATAGCTGCCTCCCAAGACAGCATCTGTGGGTCCGCACATCGACCTTAGAAGTGCATCTGCCTCCACGCAAGTCAGACTTCTAGATGGCCAAGGAAACAGCTGGAGAGAATGAGGAAGTCAGACGTTCCAAGGAGTCTTTGGTTATATAAAGAAAGTAGTAATTTCTAGCCCAGACAAGGAAAGCACTTTTATTTGGTGGGTTTGTAGTTAACAGTGTTCCTACTGAGGGCAACTGGCTTTTGCTCTCTGCCTCAGTTCTCACATCTGCCAGCTCTTCAGGAAGCGCTGACAAGAATTAATTGGCTTTCCTGAGCCTTGAGGCTCAGTTCAACTTCTCAGATCTATAGTCCCACAGGACTCTGCCCTCACATAATTTACTGTCTAGAAGGACTTTCAGTTTTCAAGAGTTCTGTCTGATAGGCACTGTATAATGCATACACATTTTAGTAAGTTAGACCTTAGAGAAACTTTCGGGGTATTTAGCTCAGTTTAAGAAAAGGGGACATTATTTGTTGTTTTTACAAGGGTCCTGACACGTTCGCACCTAAAACGTGTGGTTTATACAAATGACTTTATTCTTCCTCCTCTTGTTGGTGTGGCAGAGGGGTCCTTCCAATTTGATGTCAGGCTCTTTAAGCAAGACAGAGCTGGTAGGCCAGGAATTTCAGGGGTGGGAGTTCTTCCTAACTGTTGATTCTGTTTATAGACTCGCAGATGATGTAAATGTCCTCTAGATCCTATTCCCTTAATTACCAACGTACATCTGGGAAGCCCCTATTCTTTGTGGCATCACCTCAGGGAAAATTATATTGATTCTCTTTTACAGGTAAGGAAGAAGTAGAGGAGGGGCACCTGGGTAGCTCAGTCTGTTGGGTGGCTCAGGTCATGACCTCGCAGTCCGTGAGTTCAAGCCCCGCATCAGGCTCTGTGCTGACAGCTCGGAGCCTGGAGCCTGCTTCAGATTCTGTGTGTACCCCCCTCTCTGCCCCTCCAATGCTCGCACTCTGTCTCTCTCTCTCTCAAAAATATAAATAAAGAGTAAAAATAAATAAATAAAAAAGAGAAGTAGAGGAGGTTGTGTCTGATGACAGGGGCAGCCAGTCAGTATAAATAATCATAGAAACGTGGAAGGGACTTCTGCACTTGTCTCAGCAACTTCCGCCCACATGCTTGCTCCTGCCTAGACAGATGCTGGGCCTCTCTCTATCTGGGTGCCCACAGGGATCAAAACACTCTTGTTCCCAAGGTGCAGGACCATACCCTTGTTGAGTAACTGGAATTCTAGACTGTAATTTCACATGATAGATTAAAAACATCCTCTTTGTAACTTGCATCAGTTCTAATTTGTTCTGAGGAGCTGCATAGAATAAGTCTACTCAATGATCGATTGGTCCGTTTATTCATTTTGTATCAGACACTTACTATGTGCAGTATAGTGTGCAAGACATGAGCCTCAAATTCCAGGAGGTGACAGGTTAGTAGGACATAACATGGACACATGCCATAGGAGCAGAATAAATTAGCTGCAACAGGAAAGAGGAGGGAGGAATATAGGAAGGGGTCAGGTCCTGACAGTATGGTCAGCAAATTCATCACGGAGGATGAAGCATTTAAAAGCTACTTATCTTTAATGGCTTGAGGCTAAAAGGCAGAGATTTGGACGTGAAGATTGGAAGGATGAAGTGTTGGAGAAGTGATAGGTACTTTATATGAACCAGAGCTCAGAGTTTGAATTGGTGCATGGAAGGTAGGTCTAGAAAAGCTGTGGAGTAAGTGTGAGACTGTGAGGGGTTTTGTGTGCCTGGAGTGGAGGGTCAGCGAGAGGAGCAGTAGAGATAGGGCTGTGAGTGAGGCCATGTGGCATTCACCTCATCGCAAAAGCCAGCCTGCAGAGTTTAAGGATTATCCAGTGATTCAGGGCAAAGCCCTGGGGCCAGTGGCTGAGCTGTTGACAGCTGTGTGTAGTATGGTAACTGATGGCAGGAGACTGTGGGCAACATGCCAGGTATAGACGTTATGGGCCAGGAGCCCTGAGGTGGCCCCTGCAGTGACAATGTCAAGTGGGAGTTGAATGACAATGACTGTGCCACAGTCCTGGAAACCACCTACTGCATATTCTCCAGGAGAGCATCCTTGTCCCCACGGCCCACACCTCCACACTGTTTATATCCATGGGCAAGCCCCTCCTTACTTTCTGGCGAATAATTACTTAGTAATGCATGGAAGTGCTTCCAGAGAATTGTGGTAGACAATCCCCAGATCCAGATGTCTGTAGTGAAATACCTCAGGTTTGATTTCCTGCCTCCGGTGAGGTCTACATGTAGGCTGAACCCATATAATGAAAGAAGCTTTGAAATACTTCAGGGTAGAGGTTATGTGTGCACGTATGGATTTAACTTTAACAGCTTTTTCTTTAATGGTGTATGTATGCTTCGGTAATAAAGTCCATCATTACCATTATTCCTTCTGTAATTGAGCTTGTTGTTGTTGTTGTTGTTGTTGTTGTTGTTGTTGTCTAACTTGCAAAGAGGAGCTGCCTTGGGTAAAGGAAGTACAATTAGAAGCTTTGCCAAAATATACAGATTTGAACTGGTCTGTTTTTCACAAAATTCTGCCACTTGCTCAATAGAGGATCATTATCAACTTTGGGGGATCTTCCAACGTGTCTTCTCACACAATCCTGTTATTTGTGTTTTATTCTAAACTTCAGATTACCTTCTTTTACTTTGCAAGTATTTATTGAGTACTTACTATGTGCCAGGCCCTCTTCTAGGTGTTGGACTGCCTCAATGAATCAAATATTCAAAGATTCCTGCTCTCATAGAGCATATTTCAACAATCGATAAATAGGTAATAAATAAATAGGTTAATTAAGTGGTATTTTAGAAGGAGACAAGTGTTACAGGAAAAAGAAAAGGTAGAGAGAAGGGTAGGAAGGCACAGGATCACCAGGGAGTAGGGACGTGAGGGCTGGTTGCAATTTGAGAGAGAGTGGTTGGAGTCATCTTCCTTACGAAGGTGACCTTTGAGCAGACTTGGTGGTGAAGGGGTCAGGTAGGCAGGTATCTGGGGGAAGAGAGCTCCAAGGAAGGAAAACAGCAAGTGCAGAGGCAGGGGGGTGCTAGAGACGTTGTGTTTTTCCATTCCCCAGGCAGTGGCTTAAGCAACCAAGAAGAGAGCTAGGAGAAGACAGAAGCCAAGTTTATTTGTGATAAAACTGGCTCAAAATTACTTCAAAGAAAATTCTACAAATTGATTTAAGGTGGTAAAAAGGGTGTTAGGGGATGTTCCCTGACTTTGAGACTTACTGGATTTGAATCCTGGCTGGGCCACCTTCTCTTTGTGAGATCTTAGGTGAGTTATTTGGCCACTCTGTTCCTCTGTTTCCTCATCTGTAAAAGGTAGTTAATGATAGTACCTATCTTCTAGGATTGCTTTGATGATTAAATGAATCAATATTAATTAAAAGCTTGGAACTCTCTCTGACGCATAGCAAGCGTTCAGATATTAGCTATTAGTATTATTGTATCACTGCTACTACTTTTTTTACTTTTATGAGTTGGTGCCCTGGAATATTCTTCCAGTGTGTCCTAAGGGCTTAGTGTATATTTGTGCATATGTATGTGTGTGATGTGTTGGGAATGTGGGGCTTAGTTTATAAAAGAGTTGTGAGAATTAGGTAAAATCACACTGCTTAACACATGATAAGCCCTCAATAAATGTTAGGTTTTCCCCCCTCTGGCAGCATTTTACAGCAAAGAAAAATTACAGAGGTTTCCCCTCTTCTTGCTATTAGTGAAGTTTTGGGCTGGTTTATGGGCATGAAATCCAGGTGAAACCATTGCATTGAGTCAAACTTTAGAAATTTGCTTTGTTCTTAGCACCACCAGTGGAACCAATAAATTCCCAGTGGGTCACTTTGAATATCACTGGGAGGTAGAAGATGGGCAGTAGGCGAGTGAATAAGGAGGGAAACAAAATGAGGGGAAAACCGAAGAAATAGGGAAGTGCTTATTAAGGTGCTACTGCTTTGGGATGAGGCTATTGGAAAACTGGGAGTCCCTTTCTCTGAAGACCTTTAAAAAGAGGAGGGACAGCATAAATCCAGGTGGAGCAGGTGGCCCTGACTGAAAGGGCCAGGCCAGAGGGTCTCTTGTGGCCTCTCCCAGCTCGGTGAGTCTCCAAGAACAGCCCCTCTCCCCACTTGGCTATCCCATTGTTGGATTTACAAACTCGAATCAGCCTACATTTCCAGCTCTATTTGGAGTCATTAACACTTGAGATCCTAAGAGGGCCAAGAAGGACCAAGTCACTGTATATTGAGATAGTAGATGTTGAAAATCAGCTTTCTAGTCCTCTGGGATCTGTCCCCAACTTCTCTTGGTGTGGCAGCTTCTGTGAACCTGTGTGATCTGCCACCCGGAAAACAGCAGTGCTGAGGGCTGTGAGGGAGACCAGGAAAATGAACATGAGCGTGCTCCGAGGGGACTCCGAGGGCTTCAGGAGAAAGGATACCATGTCTCCACAGGACGGGGCGGGTGATGGGTTAGGCAGGAGAGAGAAATGAAGCCAGATACCCACTCCTTGTCTGCTGCTGTTTTGATTCATAGGTGCGGCAGATGTCTCCAGTGCCACGGATCATACCTTTTCAACAGCATCAAAAGATGGAGAAGGATCGTGTTACACATCTCTGATTTCCAACATCTGTTACCCACCTCGGGAGGATTCTACATATTTCACTGGAATTCTTCAGAAGGAAAATGGCCATGTCACCACTTCAGAGAGCCCTGAGGAGTTGAGTACCCCTGGGCCCTCCTTACCAGATGTGCCTGGGACAGAGCCTCGTGGCTTATTTAGTTCCGATTCTGGAATAGAGATGACTCCTGCAGAGTCCACTGAAATGAACAAGATCTTAGCAGACCCCCTAGACCAGATGAAAGCAGAAGCCTATAAGTACATTGACATAACCAGGCCAGAGGAAGTGAAGTATCAGGAGCAGTGTCACCCCAACTTGGAAGAGAAAGGCTTGGACTTTAAGAATAAGGACATTGAAATCGCAACAAAATCTGAAGAGGCCCGTGAACCGGAGAAACCAGCTCCTGTGGAGGGAAAAATCCTCAAGGACCATTTATTTGAAGAACCAACATTTGCACCTTACGTAGATGATCTCTCTGAAGAGCAGCACAGTGCTCCTCTGATCACTGCCCCCGTCAAAATCACACTCACTGAGATCGAACCTTCTGTTGAAACTGCGGCCCAAGAGAAGACCCCCGAGAAGCAAGATATCTGTCTGAAACCAAGTCCTGATACAGTCCCCACAGTCACCGTCTCAGAGCCTGAAGATGACAGCCCAGGATCTGTCACTCCCCCATCTTCTGGAACAGGTAAGGGAACTAGTGTTCCTTGCCTTGGGAAAACCCAGGATTTGGAGATCTGAATTTTAAAGGGATGTAAATCTGCATTCAAAATATTTTACTATAAGGGTCCCTTTAAGTCTCAGTTTAACTAATTTAATTAAACATACAACTTTTTCAGTCTTTTTCTAGTGTTTATTTATTTCGAGGGGTGGGAGGCAGAGAGAGAATCCCAAGCAGGCTCCACACTGTCAGTGCAGAGCCCAACACGGGCCTCAATCTCATGAACTGTGAGATCATGACCCAAGCTGAAATCAAGAGTTGGACTCTTAACTGACTGAGCCACCCAGGCCCCCTAACATACAACTTTGTCAGTTTTGTGCCCATGGTACAAAGTTTGAGATCTGGGATTTTCCTTAAAGTCCTATCAGATTTGCCTTATAAAGTGTTTCTTTCCTCATTTGAAGACAGAGGTAAAGATCACTGAAACATGACAATCCTCATGTGGCTCCACTATTCAGAGCAGAGAGGGAGGTGCTGCTTTGCAGCTGGACCTCCAGGTCACCTGGAGGCATCCCAGAGAGAGCACCTTAGCTGTCCTCCCCAGACCAGCCAGGCCACCTGGGACAGGGCATTTCACATTCCTCAGCCCAGCTCCATGTCTGTACAATGGAGGAGGGCTGGGGTGGACTTCAGGGTCTTCAGAGGGACATGAACAGTGAGAGGAAACCTAAAAACAGGATACTCCTCCCCTCCCTTCAATCTCAGCAGGATCATTTTGGTCTTTTTACTTTGTTGAAGTGCTGCATACAGTTTTATTTCTTAAACTTAAGGGATTCATTTGATTAGAGTAAAAAAGTTCCAAATTCACTAAACTATGATCTTTTTCATCTTGAACATTCTCCTACTGTGACCTAAGGCTGGGTGTTAAACCATACTCAGTATATCCTCTCAAACACAAAGGGGTCTCCTATACACGGGTGAAAGGCCAGAGTGGTAGCAGGAGTGTCCCCACCCCACCCTGGGAACCTAGTCCCAGGTGGCAAAAGTGGAGCCTTTGTATCTCTACTTCTTTTGAATGTTCACGAGGTATCAGGATAGAGAGAACCATGAGATGTCTTTGGATCTTCTCCTGCCTCCAGTGTCTGGCATTCTTACCTGACTCAAGAGTGATTTACAAACCTTTCTGATTAAAAAAAAAAAAAAAAGATTTTCAGTATGTCAGGAAGGAGCTTTTACTGAAGTCTTAAAACAGATCCAAAGCCTATTAGGAGCAATTGCTCTAAATCCTGATAATGCAGTAAGTCCAAGTGTTAGAGAGGACTTAATGTAAGTCTCTCCTGCCCTGTTTCTCTACAGATTTTATCATCAATTCCTCTCCTTCCCCAACCTGATCTCAGACTCATTCAACTAAAAAGCTCCAAGGGTCTTAAAGATCCACTGCGCCACCTCCCTGATTTTCAAATTCATTCACTCACTCAACAAACACATTCCACATACTTTCTTTTGGTCAGGCACTCTGCTAGGCACTGGTGAGGTTAGAACTGAAAAAACAAAAACCAGTTTCTACCTTCCAGTGGGATAGATGACCAAGGAAATAGTCACACTAGTGTGATCTGTGTTCTGAGAGAGGGAAACATAGCATGCTGACGAACATCGGAGTCCAGCAGCTCCCCAGGTGAACAGAGCAGGAGGAAATAAAGGTGAAGGGGAGGGGTGGCCTTTCAGTCCGAGAAGGCTCAGGGACATGGAGGTGTGAGGTCACAGTGAATTTCCATGTGACATAAATTGATATTTGGATAGTGATGACAAATAAGAAAACTGAGGCTCCAAGTGAATTAGATATGACTTGTCCCAGATTACAGCAT
Organism: Lynx canadensis; assembly: GCF_007474595.2. Lineage (NCBI taxonomy): Eukaryota > Metazoa > Chordata > Mammalia > Carnivora > Felidae > Lynx > Lynx canadensis. Next base: position 106,479,903 of record NC_044308.2, on the reverse strand, counting down.
AAGGTAGGGACATGTCCAAGTCTCAAAGCCTCCTTGTGGTCTTTGTGACAATGCATCGTAAAATCCTTCTGTTATCCAATGAGTTGAAGATACTGATGCTTGGAAGATGTAAGCTGTAGTATCAGCTGTGCTTTCTCAAGCTCCAGGGTTGTCTGGGGATCAGTTTAGAAGAACTTCAGCCTAGTTTCATGAAGAGTGAAATGCCCCAGCAATACAGGTCCATTTACATGGCACCTGCCTCATGTAAAAACTACAGTTTACAGAGCTGATGAGAAAGACCTGATATGATGTAGGGTTTATGAATTATTAAGGAATTTCCTTTTTTTTTTCTTTTAGTGGCCATAGCCCATTGGGGTTTGGAGCAACTTCAAGATAAGACAAAGACAGATCTGGCTGACATGATCTTGGAGTTTTATAACCTTGGGTTGTCCACTTGACAGCACAGGATTAGGACAATGTTTTCTCTTCAGTTGCTCCAAATAAACATTCTAACCAAAGCTTACTGAAGAAAAAGAAAGTCCCCAGACCCAGTACACAGTCCTCTCCCATGTTCAGCTGCTCCTCTCTCCACAGACACCTCACCTCATAACACCGGAGTCCAATGACAACAGATAAGAATAAAACTAACAGGAAAGATAGGAGGAATTAACTTGTCACTGAGGCCTTTCTCCTTGTTCTTTTTATCCTAAGAGGTTACCATAACTCCCTTCCCTGTCTTGAGAGCCCCTGGCACTCCGGGCATGTGACACTCTGATAATAATAATGATTCTAATAATTATTAGTAGTATTCTAATTATCTGTCCAATTCTAATAATTCTAATTATGTGAATTATGAATCAGGAGAAATTCTCATTTAGAACAATTTTAGCCACACACCCTGAAGCTTAAGCAAGGAGTCTAATATATTTCCTTCACTTCCAATAAATTATTCCATTTTGTAAGTTTCTCCAAAGTACTGAGCTATTTTCATCATGTTAAATAATATATTCTGAGGTACAGAGGCAAAAATTCTTACAGCTTACATATTGGAAATGTCTTCTCAGCAAACACCAGTCATGAACACAAGTAAAGCATTCTAGGAAAACGTACTAAGGTCCCTGACACACGCCAGACCATTGGCCTACTGGCACCACAGTGTTTCTGACACAGTGCCTAAGAGTATGTTATGGAGGTCATGGATGTTCTTCAAGATGTTAGCCTCAGAAAGGACAGCAATCGAGAGGTCATTGTTAAACCATCCCAGCTTCCCTTAGTAAAACAAATAAGCAATAAAAAGTAAATCAGTTTCACAGAGTCTGATTACAATAATGAGTGATAGAGTGTTGGGCGTGAAGGGGTCAAGGATGGCCTCTTTGAGGAGGTGACATGTGATCAGAGATCTGAATGAGGAGAAGGAGCTTACAATTCAAAGGAGGGGGTTAAATGGGGACCTCAGGTACAGAGGAAAGCAAGTGCACAGGCCCCAAGGCTGTATTATTTGGGAACTGAAAGATGATGCAAAGAACTGTTAACCTTAAAAATAGCTATTTTGCCAGAAAACATTGATTTATTCAGGAATGGCAGAGCATTACAATTCAGGACATGCTATCTATGGTAAAACCATAGGCAAGTCCAACAAAGGAGAAGAACATTATTTTATGGATAAGACCAAGGAAGTTGGGAGGGGTTGTTCTGAATGAAAGTCCATCAGAGAAAAGCAGGCGTTCAGAGTGATGATGGTGTCTCATTGGCCAAATTGCAGGGGTAATCAATTTCTTCTAGAAGAGTCAATGTACATCTTTTTCTGTTGGGGCCTGTAAGTGATCATTCTTTCCTGTTGATGGTTCTTCTGTTGAGGTCTGCAATTGACAATTCTTCCTGTAATTGACATTGAGTGGAATAGCACCCCCTTCTAGCCTCTCAGTTGTTAGTGAGGTTTCCCTTTATTATTTTTTACAGGGACAAAGGAAAAGTATGGCATAGATCAGAGTCTGGGGGGGGGGGGCAGGGGGCAGGGCCCAGATTATTCAGGGATTCACATGCTAGGATGAAGAATTTGGATTTTGTTCCAAATGCAATGGGAAACTGCTGGAGGGTTTTGATGTGGGAAGTGACATCACTCATTCACTCATCCATTCACTTAACAAATATGTGTTGACCGTTTATGGTCATGCATGCCAGGCATTGTCCCATCACCACTGGGGAAGCAGTGCTGAAACCTAACAAGGTTTCTGCCTGCACAGAACTTATATTCTATTGGGAAGACTTACATACAAATAAATAAATGTGTAACATAATATTAGGTATTTATAATGGTAATGAAGAAAAATAAAGCAAGATATAGAGTGAAAGAGTGATGGGGTGGTTGTGAGGAAAGTCTTCTCCTTGCTGATGCCTCTGAGCAGAGACCTGAAGTGGGGTAGGGAAGGAGCAAATCATGAAGACACATGAGGAGGAGGTACCAGGCCTGGAGCTGGGAATGTTTTGTGTGTTCAAGGAGCAGCTGCAAGGTCAGTGTGGCCAGATTGGGGAGAAGGAAGGGAAGAGGGACAGAATCAGATGTGTGTTCTCAAACGATTCCTCTGGATGGTGACTGAAGAATGAGCCAGGGGCAAAGGGGAGACCTGAATGGCAACATCATTCACAGTTGGATGGTGGCATCTGTGACTTGGTAAACTGGCCCATGTTCACCTTTCCTTTTATCATTCTAAATTATATTGTCATAATTAGCAGCAGCAGCAAACGCATCTCCCCAGGCAGGGCAGTTCTAACCTTCCCAGTTTTTATAATCTGTTCAATTATTTTTACTGACTCTTTCTAGATTTGCTGGGTCAGTTGTGACACATACTAACCAATATCTCAGCTACAGGTCCATAAATTTTAAAAGCAAGAGTACAAAAAACTTCTATTTTGTTTTAGTTTTTTTCCCTGATTCCTCTTAGCACTTTGTTAAACTTTTGGTTCCTGTTAAGAACAAAGGATAGCATCTATAATTTCTACTGAGATTCTTTTAACTCATATTAAGGATGGATTCTTTTCAGGGTAGTACCTTCACCTGCCCAAGATGAAAGGCATTAGGGCCTTTCATCCCACACCCCACAGCTGTCTGATAGCATCCTATTCTTGAGTAAATAAAGCAAGATCCTTGAGCCTTTTCTGAGTGCTGTACCTCAGTGGTTTTCAACTGGAGATAGGGTTGCCAAATAAAACACTCATATTTCATAGGATATCCTTACACTTAAAAAATTCAAAGTTTAGCACAGATTCAAATGTGACTGGATGTCCTGTATTTTTATTTGCTAAATCTGCCAACCCTAACTGGAGGTGACTTTAGAATTGCCCTTGGAGTGGGGCACCTGGCTGACTCAGTCGGTTAAGTGTCCACCTCTTGATTTTGGCTCAGGTCATGATTTCATGGTTGTGAGTTTGAGCCCCAAGTCCAGCTCTGAACTGACAGTGTGGAGCCTGCTTGGGATTCTCTCTCCCTCCCTCTCTCTCTCTCTGCCCCTTCCTCACTTGCGTTTCCTCTCCCTCAAAAATAAATAAAAATTTTTTAAAAAATTACCCTTGGAGATACAAAATGCAGATGGTTAGGCCCCTCCAGACTCATTTCTACTAAGTCAGAATTTCTGAGAGCTGTTCTGAGCCATACATGTGATTAAGAACCACCGTTCTAAAGATGTGAGCTAGTCCTCACATCAGCTCTTCTTTATCGAGGACCTCCTGGGCACCAGACATTGCACTAGGTGCTGGAGATATGACAGCAAATGAAAAGATGTTGGTTGCCCTTTGCGGTCCTGGTGCTTTCGGTCTGGGGTCGGAGAAAGCAGGGGAGCGTACGGAGACAGACATGAACGAAGTCATCACATAAACAAATACAAAGCCACCCAGGGCTCTTAGTTGTGGAAAATGAGTGGACACTAGCCAGTCTCCTGAACTATGCAGCGCCAGGTCGGCTTGCACACAGGGCAGGCTGCCTTACAGGACACTTGTAGCCTTTGAGCCCTAGGCCCTGCCTGCCTGTTTCGTGGTTTCCTAGGAATGGTGTACAAACAGTGGTGATGTTGGTCAGACCCCTTGGGCCTCCTTGTGATACCTAGAAATCATCGCAGCTCCTACCTCTGGGCCTTTGCACTATCTGTTCCCTTTGTTTGGCATGCTTTTTCCTCTAATTATCCTCATGAGTCACTCTCTTACCTCCTTGAGTGTTGAATATAGGTTACCTTCCAGATGAGGTCTATCTTGACTATCCTATTTAAAATTGCAAATTCACCCCACCCTGTCCCAGCACTCCTGATCCCTAAACCCTACTCTACTTTTTTTTTTCACAGCACTCAACATCTTCTTATATACTATATACTTTACTCATTTATTATATATAGTTGATGTACTGTGTTCTCCCACTAAAATATAAGCAGAAATTTTGTTACCTGTTTCATTCATTAATATATCCTAAATACCTATGAAAAAATTTTTTAATGTTTATTTTTGAGAGAGAGAGAGAGAGCACTGGCGAGTGTGGGGGTAGGGGGAGAGAGAGAAGGAGACAGAATTCCAAACAGGCTCCAGGCTCTGAGCTGTGAGCACAGAGCCCTATGTGGGGCTTGAACTCACAAACTGTGAGATCATGACCTGAGCCAAAGTCAGACACTTAACCAACTGAGCCACCCAGGTGCCCCCCAAACACCTATAAGAAAGCCTAACCTGTAATAGATGAGTGAATACTGTCAGGTTAAAGGATAAAATCAATCCTGCTCTATAAAGAATTAGACAAATCTAAAATGTTTGATCCATTGAGGTTCTCCCACAGTCCTAAAGCAACAGATGACCTAGCCATAGTCTGTTCTCCTTACCACCCTCCCAAATCAGTGACCTCAAAGCTTTGGAGAAATGACGAGTATTTCTTGCTTATAAAAGGACCAGAGACTACTGTCTGAGATATTCTGAAATAAGGACCTGCTGTATGGCAAGGGAAAAACCAAGCTCCTGAAAACTGTTGTCATGGTGTTCCCAGGTAGTCTCGTCTAAGGGAGAGAAATATCAGCAAGATTGCTGGTGAAGTTTTCAGGCCATCTGGATAAACATCAGACAGAAGGCAGGCATTCACCCAGGGGACTGGGGGTGATTCTCAGGTTTTGTTCTTCTCAAGAGGAGGGGAGGAGAGGAAAAAGAATGATGGTGGGCTCCACCATCCATTAGAAGCCCAGGGGGGATTGTGCATTATGGTAATCTTCACAGCCTGCTTGGTAGAACTGGCAAAACCTTTCTCTTATATTGCCCTACTTTGTTACACGTTTCACTAAAAATGAGTAAAAGTATTGATTCTTATGGGAAATGTAAAGCTCAGAAGTCATTGTGTGTAGGGTCCAGACTAAGCTTTCTTTGCTCACTGAAAGAGGCAACATGAAAAGCAATGGACAAGGAGTAATGGATGATGTTCAGATTTGTTGATATTGGTGGGCCACATTAGAGAGTTATATATGTCAGATTACCTGATGAAATCTGTGAACTTGGAACACTTCCCTGAGAGAAGGTATCAGAAATTAAAACCATGACTTCCAGGATGTTTGCCACATTGAAAGGGAAAAACCAACCGAGAGGTGCTGTTGCTAAGAAATTGCTTTGTCATTTTTTTTTAAGTAGCTAGATTAAGATAGATAGGTATGTAAAGCACTGATTAATTGGGCCATAACAGTAATTAGCCTTCTCCTTCAGGTGGCCTGCCTTTTCAGCATAGCCCTGGAAACAGACTATTTTTGTGCTAATGAGATAAATGTGTTTCTCCAGCAACAAGAAAACATCTCCCCTAATGGAATTTTGTTTTATTTCTTCTCTCTATGTCCATCTGTCTGTCCGTGTGCGTGCCTCTCTGGCTCTTTTTTGCTTTGTGGGACGACAGAACCATCTGCTGCAGAATCCCAGGGAAAATGCAGCATATCCGAGGACGAGCTGATCACTGCCATTAAAGAAGCAAAGGGGTTATCCTATGAAACGGCGGAGAGCCCACGGCCGGTAGGCCAGGTGGCCAGCAGGCCCGAGGCCAAGGCCAGGTCCGGGCTGCCGGCCATCCCCAGCCCCCTGGACCACGAGGCCAGCAGCGCCGAGTCGGGGGACTCGGAGATCGAGCTGGTGTCCGAGGACCCGCTGGCCGCCGAGGACGCGCTGCCCTCGGGCTACGTGACCTTCGGACACGTGGGCGGCCCGCCGCCGTCGCCCGCGTCGCCGTCCATCCAGTACAGCATCCTGAGGGAGGAGCGCGAGGCCGAGCTGGACAGCGAGCTCATCATCGAGTCATGCGACGCGTCCTCGGCCTCGGAGGAGAGCCCCAAACGGGAGCAGGACTCGCCCCCGATGAAGCCCGGCGCCCTGGACGCCATCCGGGAGGAGCCCGGCGCCCGGGCCGAGGAGGGCGCGCCCGGCCCCTTCCCCAAGTTCCCCTCGGCCGCCCCCCAGACCGGCCCCGAGCTGCCCTCCGGGGACCGGGCTCCGGCGCCCGACGGGCCCGCGGCGCAGCAGCGCAAACCTGCGGAAGCCACGAGCTCCGGTCCAAGCCCGGCGGCCGCCCAGGGCCCTGAGCCGCGGGGTCCCGGCGTCGTGCCTCCTCTGCTGTTCCTCAGTAAGCAGCAAGGTAAAGTGACCGCTTTCCTCATTGAAGCGACTTGTCTGCGCAGTAGTGTTCTTCCCCTGGGTGCTCTCAGGTACTCAGCCCGGCCTGGCTGGTCGACCAGTTGCCCAGAGAACAGCCAGGGGAGGAGGGTGAGGAGATGATGGAGAGAGTGGGCTTCGCAGCTGGGACTTGCGTGGGAGGCACGTGCTCCAGGGGGCAGCGCTGCGCTGGCTCAATCCCCGCGCGTCCCCAGTGATGAGCACTTTTGTGGACGCGCCTGGATCTCCTGAATGGAGGGAATGTGTCCTTGCTTTCATCCCGGGGTTGGATTTCCTCATTGGGGAAGGGTGGGTGTTTTGTGATTGTCAAGGCTCATTTCCAATCTCCCACCCCTCAGTGATGGAGAGTGGCTGCATCAACCCATCATCAGCACATCTATTTTGCACCCAAATTCGCACCCATTTAAATGGCCCTGGTAGGATCTCAGCACCTTCCTCTTTCTTACCCAGGGAGCAAGGCATTTGGACCTTGATAAAGGTTTTTGTGTCCCAACTAGTCAGGAAAGACAGGGACCAAAGTTAACGCCAGAATTTCTCTTGTTCTTCAAGCAAGACCTAAGTTGGTTTTTAAAGTCACATATAATTTAGAATGATTTTAATTTGGCCGTTATAATCTTCCTGTGAGAAATTTTCCTGTGAGTTGAAGACTTAAACGGGCGAGAAATGGAAGTCGTTTTGTCTTACAGATATTTGTACGTGAAGAGCGTGTAGCATTCTTCTTTCCAAATCATCGACTACACCTGACTGCAGTTGTGTTACAGAATTCAGAAAGGAATCAAAGAGTCAGTGAATAAATTAAGCCCTGTGCAATCTAGTTCGTGGGCTGCATTGAGGGAAAGGAGGGAACCTCTCTCCAGCTCCTGGGTGGGAACACCCAGGTAGAACTTTAAAACAAACCCTAAAAGCACAGCTTTATTCAAAGTCCCCTTCCACCCATCTCCTCTGCCTGTCGCTTCTTTAGGAGTATTTTGCCTTTTGCGGGTAAATGATTTCAAGAGTACACCCTCCTTCCTGTGTATATGCTAACCCAGTGATCTTGGTGGTGATTAAAGTGCTTCGTATAAAAAGAGAGGGCAAAATCTTTCCCATTATAGATTGAAAGCTAGCTTCTAAATTCTTTAAAATTAACACATTGGAACAGGGGAATCTAGAGGGATGTAATAAAAAGATAACCCTGCTGCATGGTTACTGGTGGCTTAGACACATGGCATTATCATGTAAGGGCCGATATAATTGACTTTCAATTTCCCAAATAACTCTTCCCTGAGAGTTTAAAGTATATTTAGTGTGTGCAATAGTGAGGATATTTGATGACATTTAACAGTGGCAGTGTGTGTTTGTTGGGTGAATATTGAAACCAATTTGGATTCTTTTCCTACCACTCTGACCGTGATGGGGATGGACCCTGAAACTTGCAGGGAGCCCTGGGGAATAGCATAAGCACAAACCATGTGCCATCCCTTCCGGTCCTGAAGCAGTTGAGCTTGAGTCTTGCTGAACCTGAGTTCCTATCACTGTACTTTAACAGACACGTGTTTCCATTTTATCCCCTAAATAGCATCCCTGAAATAGTCACCATGTGTGCAGTGCTGTTCAAGTATATATATTCTCAAAAGCAAATAAATTGGGAAGCTAATAAGGAGAAAATTGAATTGTGCAGGCCCATTTCTCTCCCTAGTAAATCTGAGATGTAAGTGTGACAGCTGGGACTGACTGAGTGACCAGACGTCTCATGAAGAGCTAAGGCGATGGACAACCGCAGCTGTGAATGCAAAGGCTTCCGAGCCAATTCTAGTGTCATTCTAATCTCTGTGCAAGTTGCCCCATATGGCTTGGACCCTCTGCTGCCAAGTTTAGACATTAGAGAGAAGAGAGTGGCAGTCTTTTTAAATGATTCAGGCATGCCAGGGTGAATAACCTCTGCTCTCTGCACCAAGGGGTCCTTTGAAATCCAGTCTCCTGCTGAAACTTACCGCTCAGCTGCATTATGTATAAAGAGAGTCTAAAAGGCCGTTCTGGGGCAGCCAAGCGCCCGAGGTCTTGGGCGGATGACTCAGCGCTGCCAGCATGTTATCTGAGCTCTGAGGTTCCGCCTCGTCTCACCTGCTCCATCTCAGCAGGTGAGAGGATCAGTGCTGCCCAGCATCCCCCAGGCCGTTCTTAATCACTGTCAGTGGACAGTAGGATTGTGCTCACGTCAAGGAGGACTCTGTCAGCAGTAAAGTCAGGTCAGCTTCTGTGGTTTCCTGCTCTTGCCCACTGAAGCCTCTGGCCGTATGAGTGCATTCAAGTTCAAGTATTCACAGCATGCTCATCTCCCTGGCTTTGGAGCCATGTTGCTGAGGCTGAACTAAGTTGCAGAAAGGTCCAGAAATATTTATTTAGAATAAGGTTTGGCAAATACCTGATGGCATCGTAATATGTACTGTCAAGGAGTTTTGGGGTTTACTGGTGCACACGCCCTGATAAGGTTTATTTTTGGATCTTTTTGCCCTTCAGAGGCCTCTAGAGCTATTGCACCGGAGACGAAATGCAGTTTGTCATATTCCAGTTCCCTTCCTCTGTGCACCCTTGAACTTCTGCTGCCCTATAATTCTGCTCTCCCACGCCTCCCAGGAAGGTTTGTGAGGAACATCAGAATCTGAGAGCATGGATAAATTTTCATTGCCGCAAGGTTGACCCTGACTGTTAGGAACATCTGAGTGAAAAGCCAATGAAGAGATTCTCAATAAAACACTGATACCCAGTGTGACTCATCAGGATGTATGTGTGGTATTTACCAAACCTGTAGATTTTTTTTTTTTATCAGTGTTCCTCATGGTTCATCTTCTAGGGAACACATTTTTGGGAAATAGTGTTCTCTTCCTACTCACGAACTCCCTACATTCTGATTTCTTTACCTTGCAACTCAAAAGTAGGGTGCTTGGACCAGCCATGTGAGTCTTATGTGACAGCTGTTAGAAATGTCACTCCAGGGGTGCCTGGGTGGCGCAGTCGGTTAAGCGTCCGACTTCAGCCAGGTCCCGATCTCGCGGTCCGTGAGTTCGAGCCCCGCGTCAGGCTCTGGGCAGATGGCTCGGAGCCTGGAGCCTGTTTCTGATTCTGTGTCTCCCTCTCTCTCTGCCCCTCCCCCATTCATGCTCTGTCTCTCTCTGTCCCAAAAATAAAAAACGTTGAAAAAAAAATTAAAAAAAAAAAAAGAAATGTCACTCCATCCCAGACCTACAGAATCAGAATCTGCGTTCTGACAAGATCCCCTAGTAATTCCTAGGCATGGCAGAGCTTGAGAAGCAGTGTTTTAGACTGTGGCAGCCAGCTTTCACATTCCTACCTGCAACCATCCTGATGAAAGTCACCAGTGATACCTTCTTGCCCCTAAAATGGCCTCTTTTGAATCTCATCTTTTTGTCCTCTCTGGTAATTTAATATCATCCTGCTGGCCAGTCCTGAAAACACTAGAGAGAAAGTGGTGTATGTTCAAAATAATACATTGAAGCTGCACAAAATAGTGCAAAATAAAAGTTACAGTCCCCATTCTCCACCATCCTGATCTAATTCTCAGAGATAATCATAGGATTTTGGTTTGGTTTTGCCATTCCTGTTCCTTTCAGAAACTTTCTTGAAGTATTTGGGCACATACAATTTGTTACCGCACAAGTGCTATCACATTGAACTGACTGTTTTGTAACTTACTTCCTGTAACAGTAAATTCCAGGACAATCCCCACTCTCGTGAACATTGTTCTCTCCTTCTCGGAACTTTTTCCTCCTTATTTCCCTGATGTTACCCCTTCCTGCTCCACCCCTTACTCTCTCACCTCTTTTCTGATCTTTTTTGCCACCTTCCTTCCAGTTCCTGTCTTGCCTCTGAGTTCTGTCCCTGTCTTTCTTTGTCCCTCATTTCCTTGGTGTCCCCCACACAGGTTTTTAGCCACTGCCTTTGGTGCCCCACCTCGCAGATCTCTGGCTTTGGAGAATTCTCCTGAGCTCCACGCCCATTTCCCCACTGTTGGCTGGACATCCCATAGACCCTCCAAATGTAATATGTTGATGTTATTTGTCAAACTCTGCTCCTTTCCTTCCTCTGTGCCCTTCCTGAGCTGATGACAGGTTATCATTTGGGCTTCACGTTGGCTTGAACATTCAGATCGGGTCTAGATCTAAATAAAGACTCCCTAGCCTGAGACAAGGTTAAAAGTGCAACCTGAATGTAAACACTTCAGTGGAAGTCTTGTGGTAGTGTTTGGTTATAAAATTATCATCCAGATGATCCAGAATGTTCTTAATAGTTGAACGATTATCAAAATAAAAACTACAAAATGTAAAAATCCTCTTTGTGGCACTCTTAAGAATGCATCCAGTGATACCAGTTTGAGAAATACCAGGTTAAGCCAGTGGTCCTCAAAGTGTTGCCTGAGCACCAGGTTTCTCAGAATCTCGTAGAGTACCAATTAAAAAATGCAGGTTCCCACTCTGCCCATACCCCAGAACTACAGAATCAGAATACGCCAGGGCATAAACCTGTACTTTTAATGAGCGTGCTGAAGAGCATTCTGGTTATAAGCAGATGAGCCGGGCAGCCCAGACCCGTAGTGAAAAACACCTTGGTGAGTGTGCCCCTAGGTGTATGTTGCTTTTTAATTAGAGAGACTGAGGGGGCTCTCAGCTGCTTCCATCCCTTCTCATGCCCCGGGAAGCAGGCCTCTGCACCTTTTCTCTCTGTGGACACCAGCTGCAGCAGCTGGAGCTTGCCGGGCTCTGCCCCTCATGGCAGGGAAAAGCTTCTCTCTTCCCTGGGGGAGTGATTTGCAGGAAGGCTACCAGATGGAGGACTTCTCAATAGACCTAACATTTATGATGTTTATTATTGCTTCTCATTATTAGACCAGATATTGCTTCTGTCCTAAAACATTTGAAGAGAACCAAAATATGTGTGACCCACTTACTTTTCTTCCCGTAATTCTAGGCAAAAAAAAAAACAAAACAAAACCATCTTCTAGTCCCATATTTTATTTGCTTTCATGAGACTGAATTCATAAGTCAGGCTGTCAAGATTCCTGGAGAGTCGCTAACCTTTCACAGCGCACATTTCAGAATCATTCTGAGGACTCAGACCCCTTCCCTTGTAGCGGCTGCCCCCGGCGCCAGCTTTCAACAAGACGGACCTGGTAGCTGCTGGATAAAGTTTGGCTTCTGTGAGGATGAATGCAATGTAATACTTAGATGGAGACACTGAGCCTTCCATCTCAGACTGTTCACAACAATTAAGCTACTTCTATGAGACTTTGCCCCGTGATAGAAGGTGCTGTCCTGGCCTAGGCATCCCAAACGAGACTGCCTGTAAGCCGCTCACCTCACTGCCTTTACCTTCTGAAGTAGTCACAAGGCAAGCATTGGCCCAGATTGCATATTGATCTATGATTTTTAAATGGTGACTTCAGAACACTGGGGAGATTTTCTTTTCAGGCTTGGATAGAATTGCTCCACCCCTTGGTGGCCCCAGAGCCTATTCTTTCTAGTGACAGATATTCTTTGATACTTCAGTAGGGTGTGTATAATAAAGATCTGATATGCTGATTACATCTCTGTTATATTTCAGTGTCATTTTGGGGGACGTAGTAAACCCCAACTCCCTAGTAAATTTTGCCTGGGCACAGAGTGGAGCATAGATTCGCTCCTGAGATGGATTCAGGTCAACCTTGAACTTGCCTGTAGAGACAGAGTTCACAGATGGCAAACATTATGGTGCCTCTAAGAAATAATGACCCTGTTAGATGGTGATTCTGATTCATCATCCAGCTCGTTCGCCACTCACGTAAATCATCCTTTCTTGCTGATGTAATCAAGCAGCTTGGAGGATATAACTCACATACTTCTAATTCTCAGAGCCAAGACCTGCTCCAGGGTATTCCCCGCCCCTTTTAAATGCTAACCTCACCTTCCACTGAAGTCTGGATGAGATATTCACAGATATAGTCTCTGCACTTCTGGATTCTATCTTTGCAACCCCACAAAACACTCTAATACAGAATGAAATAAATTTTACTGAATGTATGCCAGCCTTGCAAAAGCAAGACGTTACCAATTCATTTATCCTTCTTTTGATTCAACCAATAAGGTATACTACATGCCTGATGCTATCCATATAATGGTGACTAAGGCAGACATGAATCCACCTTTGTGGGCTTACACTGGTGGGGAGGAGGGGTTTCGATGAAAAAGGAAATCAATAGAATGATGTGTATGAGAGTGAGAGTTTCCTGGTGGTAGTGACACTTAGATAGGAAGGTCAGAGAAGGAGGAAATTGCGTAGTCCACTGTCGCAGGAGATTATTCAAGAGGGGCTCCTGGGTGGCTCAGTTAGTTAAGTGTCTGACTCTTGATTTTGGTTCAGATCATATCATGGTTGTGAGATCCAGCCCCACATCAGGCTCTGAGCTGACAGTGCAGAGCCTGCTTGGGATTCTCTCTCTTAGTCTCTCTCTGCCCCTCCCCTGCTCACGTGTGCTTGCTCACTCTCTTTCAAAGTAAATACACATTTAAAAAAAAGAGAGAGAAATAATTAAAATTCCAAATAACAGAAAATACCAAGCCCAGAGGCAAGAAAGTTCTGGGGTCATTCTAGAAACTGAAAAAAAAAAATGTCTGTGTAGATAGAGTGTGGTAGGCAAAGGGGACAGTGACAAGAAGTGGGATTGGAAGGTTG